>NC_090648.1:361564925-361864925 GCF_040937935.1 Hyperolius riggenbachi | reverse complement strand
GTCAAATCGTTAGTTACAATGTGGTGAAACAGTTGCTGTGACCTGCATTGTGGCTGACTGCATACCATCACTGAAGAAGTGACAATAAATAGCAGAAGTTGTGAAGGTCAGTGTGAAACAGACCATTGCTTTCCAATAACTCTTATGGAATTTACCACCTTGAAAGTGGTAAATACCATGAACCCTGATGACGTGAGAACAGTTCAAAACAAAGTAACATATTTGGGAAGTACAATAAATAGTGCAAAATACCAAATATTTTATTATACAAAAAAAAACCTGTATTCTCCAAGGGAGTTTCTAGGCAATATTGCTCCCAGAGAGGGGGTGTAAAAATTTCCGCCTGTAGGCTCAAATATACTATTGGTAATGCCGGTTTTTGCAGCCCCCACTATTGGTTGGCCAGAGATTTATTAGGTAAAGAGAGCCCAGGGCTAATCCTGTCTGCAAAAATCTGTGTCTGATGACTGGTGGTGTGACCTGTGTGTACCAGAAGTCATGGAATGGTATGGGAACAGTATGTTATGAGTATGATCAGCTGATTTGTAACGCTAATTTGTTGAGAGCACTTTCTGCTTTAGCACTTGACCATGACCTGACTTATCACATGCTTCTCCATGAGTTCTGGTGCACACAGGCCACACTACCAGTAATCAGACACAGTTAATTTGCAAACAGGATCTGCCTGGACTTTCTACCTTCACTGGAAGCAGCTGCAGAGGGAGGTATTTCCTAAGTTTCTTGGGATGAATAAGTGCTACATTGCCATTAAGGAAAGAAGTGTGATTTTCTAAAGGAACCTGAAATTTGAAAAGGAGTAGTCAAGTGACTGTTCTTTTATTTTAAGACAATGTGAACCAAAAATATATTTTATTTAAATACGTGTGCTTATATAACAAGTTGTAGTAAAGATTTGCCTGCTACTTTTGTACTTATTTATTTACTCTAAACACATATGAGAAAAGCCGTTTCAGAGCAATGAAAACCCTGAAGCCTGAGCATAGTGTGGGTCTGGCGGGCCCCCCATCAAAACTCAGCAGTGCATCAGTGGGGGAGGGGCTAAGGTGGACCAGTTCTGTGCTTGGCTTCTGGATAGCTCCTTGTGACTCTTGATGCATGTGACGTGCACAGATGTGAGCCACAAGGAAATAGGCTGTACAGTAGCTACTGTAAAGAGAGAAGCAAGGACATGTCCCTCAGCTGGAACAAAGTAATGTATGATGCTGACTCAGCTCTAATGCAAACAGAAATTAGTCCACGGGACCTTAGTATATGGAAATTATTCGTAGGGGAGTCACTGATCTGGTAAGAGGACCATCAAACCTCTTAAATGTTTTGTTTGGATTGTGCTGACTCTGGTCCACACATTGCACAGGACCTAATTTCCCAGGACCCTCCGACAAAGTGGGGGCTATTATTATGCTCCTGACTGAAACTAGACATGGACCCAAGATTTGACTTTGCAGAATTCAAGTCACATTGAGCAAATGAATTTTGCATCCCAAAGGACAACTTTCAGGGTTTGCAAGAGTGATCGTGGAGAATATTAGCTAACCAGGTCATGCTTTGGAGTACTGACCTAATCAGTCAGCACTATAAGTGATGTGGGGGCACAAGGGATGGTCAATGAGATGCAAATAATTTTGAGTTGATGCAGCATTATGCAAATTTTATATGCAAATGTATGCAGCTAGTAAATGAACCAATCAAATCCTGCCAAGGTAAAATTCAATTGGCCTATTTTCAAGCTGTATAAAATTGCATACAAAATTTACATAATCCTGCATCATCTTAAAATGATTTGCATCTCACTGACCTGACTTTACTACTATTCTTCTCAACTTTTGTGCCATGTCCCCAATAGGGATTATTGGGCACATGGCACAAAAGTTGAGAAGAATAGTGACCAATGGAGAATTATCATGATTTGGAAAACAAGTGCATTATTAGTACACTAGACACTTTAGCCCATTTAAAAACGGGCTAGGTCTGTCAGTAATCCGCCGTGCACGCGCACACTGCCCGTGCGCCTATACACGACTGCCCCTTCTCGCCACGTCCTCCTCCGGCTCTCGGCAGTGTCTCTGCGTCTTGTCCCTGCACATGCGCAGTGCTAAAAAGCACTGACACACAGACAGACGCAGGGACACTTGCCTATTATTAGGTAGGATTCTTTGATTAACTGGTACAGCACCACTGTATCATGTATCTATGGCTCTGTAGACTTCACTACAGCACCAGAGACGTAGATAAATATATGGTGCTATTTGTAGCGGCACGCACCTTTAACACACTCTGACCCCCCCCCCCCCCTCCTGCAGCAGGGTACTGATTGGTGAATTGAATGGGAACATATATTTCCTAAGCCAATCACTGTGCTCGTAGTAAATGAGCACCAGCCTAAGCTACCTGTGGTCATTTACAAAGTGAAATTGAAAGAACAGGTTTGCACTACTTCCTGTGTACTAATTAGCACACAGGATAGTGTGGGATCATCTAGGATCATATATAAACCCCCCATTAATTTTAACCCCTTATTTCCCCCTTGTTTTTCAAAAAATGGGCAGCATTAAAAAATTGTCTAAGGGACTCAGCTTTTTTAATATGTATGTCATATAACTATTATTTTTTCAAATAAGGCCTTGTAATTATTGCTATAGTATAAACAAATGGTAAAATGCACCGTATTTCCAAATAAAATATTGTCACTATACATTGTTCTAGGAACATAATTTAAATACTGCAATAACCGGGACAAATTGGTAAATACAATGTGTGGGTGTTATCTATTGTAGCACATTTTGCTTTAGAACTATAATAGCTGAAAATTGAAAAATGTTTTTTTTTCCCCTTTATTTTTTTCCCTTTCTTTTCCCTTTAAAATGCATATAAAATAAATTGATTCTTAGCAAAAAAATGCCACCCAAAGAAAGCCTATTTTTTGGTGAAAAGAAAAACCAATACATAGATCATTTTGGTGTAATAACTAGTGATAAAGTTATTAGCGCATAAATAGGAGGAGCGTGATGTGTAAAAATTGCTCTGGTTTTTAAGAGAAATAATCTGTGGTGGGGAACTGGTTAAAGAGGAACTCCAGCCTAAACAAACATACTGTCATTAAGTTACATTAGTTATGTTAATTAAAATAGATAGGTAATATAATCTCTTACCCACACTGTTTTAAAAGAACAGGCAACTGTTTGATTCAATGATGGCAGCCGTCTTTTTGGTTGAAAGGAGGTGACAGGGAGCATGAGACACAGTTACAATTGTCCTGTGTCCTGGGCACCTCTCCCAGTTGCTAGGCAACATGAATAACAACATAGGAAATCCCATCATGCTCTGCACAGCATCAGGGAAAAAAAAAACCCCGGGCTTTTTTTCTTTGATGGGTGGAGCTTAGCTAAAAATGCAGCTAAAAATGATGCTTTGGTAAGAAAAAGAAAGTTCTGATGCTGTGAAACTGTTAAAGAAACACCAAGCCTTTTCAGTTCTGCTGAGTAGATTTTTAGTCCGGAGGTTCACTTTAATGTTACTTTTCCAAATGTGAGCAGTTATTTCTTCCGTTTAGTAAGGATTAAGAGATCGTAGAAAGGTACTTACACTTAACAACCTTATAAGAAAAGTCTTCCAGGGAAAATAAATGATAAGTTAGAATCACTTGCTATTTGCTTTTGATCACTGTAGCCATTGTTTAGGCCACATCAGAAGGACATAGCAGTGGTGGGCGATTGCTTAGTAGTGTGATTTGTCTATAGCACTATAGATCACCACGGAGCACTGCTGTAATATATTAGTCCCAATGTGGGTTTAATGAAGATTTTTATACTGACAGTTATTGTCCTAAAATAACTCAAATCAATATAACTTCCAGCGTCAGCATCAAGCATTTTTTTTTATTGTTTACCTTGGATTTATTCTGAAAGCTATTTAGTGAAAACAGAATTTCAGAGCGCATAAGTAGTAATTTAGTTCATGACCTTCTCTGTAGGAAGATTTTAATGAAATCCAATAAATAAAGTAAAGTTATTCTCCAAGGAGTCTTGGGTCTCTTGCACATTCTTTTCCAAGATGTTTGCAGTTGGATGCTATAGTCATTAGGTCATACAGATACAACATAGAAACTTTGCATCAAACAGAAAATGCTAAACTACTAATAACAATAACTGCAAATAACAATAACTGCAAAAGCACAGTTTAGAAATACTGTCTGCAGTAGCCAACAAAATATTGATCATTCAGAATTCTTTATTTTGTTTTAAATCTCAGGAATGAGAAGCATGTCTTATCAATCAATATATACTGTGTAAATAAAGAGTAAACATTTCAAGGCAGTTGTAAAGCAGTTATTTAAAATAAAAATAAACATAGCAAGGAATATAAGCAAACGATAAAATACCGTATGTAGAATAGAAAGAGTGATAGCCAAGGACAGCAATGACTCAAACCATCTCATCAAGAATTTCAAGTGGATCAGGCAATTGTATCACAGGGATTATTATCAACAGATCTTTCCAGGCCCACACTCACAAAGAAATTTAAAAAAAAATCTGTAGTGTTTTGGATTTAGTTTCATTTGTGAGTCTTTTCAGGCAACACTGTATAGAAAGTGCTCAAGTCACTCTCATCAGCCAAACAGCAAGAGTGAGATGTATAAGAACTTTACTGTAGTATATCGTAAACACATGAGGCTTGTTTACCACTGTAGTGTGCAATGGAGGCAGAGACGGGGCCCAGTTAACTACAACACATTTACATTTTGGAGATTTTCAGCTTAACTGGCAAAATGGGTTCAAGAGAATTAACAAATAATTATAAACCTTACTGCATGCTCGAAGTGAAAATAAGTAATGAGACATTATCTTAGAAATGAATCAGGTGTGGGACAGAAGAGGCAAGCAAATGCAGCGACTAATGGTATGTACACACCTGCGATAACGATCGTTCGTTAGGAACGATAGTTGGACGAGCAGAGCAGTAAATGCAAATTAGGCAACTGAGAATGTAGCGCAGCGATTGTTATTGCAGAAACAAACAATCAGTGAAGAATGGTTGCGTACGCACACGGATATTACGTAATGTTTTACAAAACATTTAGATTAACAGCAAAATTGATGGTTTTTGTTTTTTTTTCAAAATTCTCACAGAACGATCGTTACCAAACACAATACACTGGAAATACATAGGTTCCAGCTATATGCGCAGTTGCGCACTACATTCTGTAACGATCGTTCTCGCACGATTGCTTTACACACCTTTCTTTAACAGCGATGATCGCGCGATAGGATCCAACTTGTTGGAAAATTCGCTCGTGCAATGATTGCACTTTCCTCGCTCTCCTTAACGATCGCTTCTGATCGCAACAGAAAGAACTTTATGCAATTGTCGGATGAGCGATCGTTAATTGGTGTTTACGAACGATCGTTACGCAAGTGTGTACGCAGCCTAAGCAACAGAGCTCCAGAAACATACCAGATGCCATTACTTACTGTTTTCTTTTCCCTGATTTACATTCTTAAATGTATCACTGGTTGGGACATCTTTAGTGATGGCAAGGTGTATCACCGTGGAATGTATTTTTGTTGTGTTTTCCAAAGTTTGCAGAAACATCTGGGCCCATTTGCAATTCACTTATTCTCTTGAGTTTTCTTCTAGGCGATTATTTTTTTAATCTATGCTTTAAAATAACGTTTCCACGCTTTGCATTTGAAAATGTACCAAAAAGTTGGGTGAACAACTACTGTCAATTATTTTGAGTAGCTTGCTGGTGGTTTAAAAGGCATTTTATTGATAAGGTTTGAAATGATCTCCTAGGAGAAATCTCAGGAGGAAAAGTGAATAGCATATGGACCCTGGTCTCTAGATTGTACTGGCAGAAGTCTGCATAACTAAAGCGCATAGGCTAAACATCACTGGAAGGGCTGGGTTACAGACCAATATATGGCAATCTATAGATATAGGAAGTGTTTCTGATGGCGCAACCAGCATAATTAATGTGAAATTGGGTATCCTAAATCATTGAGTACATTCTTCTGTATGTGGTTGCATCCTCCCCGGCCTCTTAATTGTCCCAGGATAACCTTAGGCATCTGCTTTAGCTTTGGTGTTCTGCATCAGTGCAGCCTGGCCGCACGCGCCCCTCCGTCTCATTCCTGCTACTGGGAATGTTCTGCGCCAATTTACATTCTGACATTTTTCACAGGCAACATCTTTAGTCCTATCAGGTGCAGGTCTGTGGAATGTTTGTTTCCTTAGAGTTCTGAAGCCAGTACAAAATATACATGGTCTTCCAGAATGGTTTGGGAGGAGAATTTTGAATAGGTAAACAGCCTAGGCTAATCATTACTGGACGGGTGAGGCTACATACCAATATACAGCAATATATATCTATAGGAAGTGATGAAACTAAGAAAATAAAATAAAAGTGGTTCTCTTGAATAATTAACTGCATTCTACTATATATCACTACAATGCCCCTTTAAAAGGTTGAAAGGGTAAGTCTTCAGTCCTAAAGTTTTTTTATAGTTTAAAGAAAACCTGAACTGAAAATGAAAAGTCAAAATAAGCATACACAAGTCATACTTACCTTCCATGTAGTCTACTCCTCAGTGTCTTTCTCCTGTCCCGCGTCCTGTTTGTTCACTGTGATCAAGGGGATTTTCCGTCCTCCATTTTGAAAATGTCCACTAACCATAACAGCTTTCTGGTCAGCACACAGTTAAACAGTATCATCGCCCACTTGAGCCATAGGGAAACATGGACATTACCTGGTACATCAGTTTTCCTCTCAGCTATAACTGACAGCAACCGATATTTTACTAACAGCAACTGGTATATTTCAGATCTGACAAAATATTGTCAGAACTGGAAGGGATTATTGTCAGAAGAAAATGGTGAGCTTCTGAGAGAAACTGATGGCAAGGTAACTATGTAATGTTCGTTTGAACCTACCTCATGTGTTTACGTTAAATATTTTTACTCAGTACAGGTTCTCTTTAAATGTTATAACGGATAAAAACAAAGTTTAATGAAAACCTAAAAGGAGCAGAAAGGAGCAGGCTATAGAATGAAGTCCCAGTAGCAAGCTTAACCTCTTCCGGGCCCTGATGATTAAAATTTACGCCGTTTACCTCCAGTTATTCCTGCCAGGGAGTAGATTTCAATCACCCCCACCGCGCGGTCTTGTCGCTCTCGCGTTTCGTGCCGCTGTTGGTGCTGCTGCAACTGCTCGCTCTGCTGCCGTGCTGACAGCAGAGCTTCCGCATATCAGTCAATTTCATTAGCTCCTAACCCCGTGATTGCTGTGAGCCAATCACAGCAATAGCAGTACTAAAAAGGGCAAAAAAAAATCACCTTGATCCTCTTTCTCCCCGGACTTCAATCTACTACTTTTTTACCGTTCCCTGCTACTTTTTACTATAATAAATATAATTTTAAACTCTTGCCACAAGATGGCCGCGACCTCGTGAAGTACTTTCGGGCCATCGCGGCTCTCTCCCTGTGCTGTTTGTACTGAGACTGTGACACATAGGGAAGAGTCGCTTAGCACAAGTGTGAAAAGCTATCACAGATAAAGTGACAGCAGGCAGGGGGA
Source organism: Hyperolius riggenbachi (assembly GCF_040937935.1). Lineage (NCBI taxonomy): Eukaryota > Metazoa > Chordata > Amphibia > Anura > Hyperoliidae > Hyperolius > Hyperolius riggenbachi. The sequence continues at coordinate 361,857,331 of NC_090648.1, read as the reverse complement.
GGGAAAGGCTGTACTGCAGGCAATACTCTGCTACTTCCTACAGCAAGAGGATTCGACTTCTTAGACGAAAAAGAAGGATCGCCGCATACAGACACCGGAGGACAGAGGAATGGTGACTACTGCAAATGGTATGTACCCATTAAAGGGACATACCTATGAATTACATTCATGTTAAAAAAAAAAAAAAAAAACCCTGTAAAATTTTCTTCTAAAGTGGCCACAGCTGCCCGGTCCAGAAATGATTAATTTCTCCACAAGTACCAGCAGAGATAAATGTAATTTTGCCTTCTTAAAACAGAAGGTATTTGCGATAATTCAGCTTTACAGTCCTCAGCAAGATGTTGGCTGCACAAGCGTTTAGCGTTTTTGAGCGATCGCAATGTTTCAATTGCGATTGCTGAAAAATGCTAAAATGACCAGTGAAAAAACGCATTTATCACGTAAAAATCGCCAGTGCAAAATGCTAGCGCTAATTGCTAGTGTTTTGCGTTTGTAAGTGTGAATGGGCCCTAACACAAGCAGCTAGAAAAAAATTAGGCCAGGGACCTACTAGGAATTGCTGTAGAGCTTGGAAATTGCGCAAGCGCTGTGTGCAGCGATTCTTACGAGTTTTGCTGTGTTTTGACGCACTGTACAGACCAGTAAAATGTACAGTGCTTTTGATTAGTGATTTCTCTCTGTAAATAAAGTTTTATATACTCACCAGGTGTTTTGATGCTCAACTTCCGCCCATAGCCCTGCCTCCTATCAGAAGTGCTTCTAGTTAACATTCAGCCCTGAAATTGATGCAAAATTGCTTTGAAAAGTGATTCTAAAGCGATTTTGCAGCGCATAATCTGTGCATTGAAGTGCAAACGCTCCCAAAATGCTGTATGTCCTGTGATTACGATTGCATGTCCTATGATTGCAATTGCTCTGGTTGGTTCACCACCACTTTTATTGGCAAAGCGTTTTTAGAATTGCTGGTGATTAGTGGTGGGTCTCAGCCCAAAGAGAGTTCAGCCATCAGACCCAGAAAGTGGAACCATTTTCTATTTCAGACTTGTTACTGAAACATGAATAGATGAATAGAGTGATAATGCAATGTTGCATTCACCAAAACAGCCTTTCAATATCAACCAAAGAAAATAGAAAAGTCAGTCATGGTTACAGTTACATAGTTATTTTGGTTGAAAAAAGACATACGTCCATCTAGTTCAACCAGTACAAAGTACAACTCCAGCCTGCTCCCTCACATATCCCTGTTGATCCAGAGGAAGGCAAAAAAAAAAACGTACAAGGCATGGTCCAATTAGCCCCAAAAGGGAAAAATTCCTTTCCCGACTCCAGATGGTAATCAGAAAAAAATCCCTGGATCAACATCATTAGGCATTACCTAGTAATTGTAGCCATGGATGTCTTTCAACGCAAGGAAAGCATCTAAGCCCCCTTTAAATGCAGGTATAGAGTTTGCCATAACTACTTCCTGTGGCAATGCATTCCACATCTTAATCACTCTTACTGTAAAGAACCCTTTCCTAAATAAATGGCTAAAACGTTTTTCCTCCATGCGCAGATCATGTCCTCTAGTCCTTTGAGAAGGCCTAGGGACAAAAAAGCTCATCCGCCAAGCTATTATATTGCCCTCTGATGTATTTATACATGTAAATTAGATCTCCTCTAAGGCGTCTTTTCTCTAGACTAAATAAACCCAGTTTATCTAACCTTTCTTGGTAAGCGAGACCTTCCATCCCACGTATCAATTTTGTTGCTCGTCTCTGCACCTGCTCTAAAACTGCAACATCTTTTTTGTAATGTGGTGCCCAGAACTGAATTCCATATTCCAGATGTGGCCTTACTAGAGAGTTAAACAGGGGCAATATTATGCTAGCATCTCGAGTTTTTATTTCCCTTTTAATGCATTCCAAAATTTTGTTAGCTTTAGCTGCAGCGGCTTGGCATTGAGTACGATTATTTAACTTGTTGTCGATGAGTACTCCTAAGTCCTTCTCCAAGTTTGATGTCCCCAACTGTATCCCATTTATTTTGTATGGTGCTAGACCATTGGTATGACCAAAATGCATGACTTTACATTTTTCAACATTGAATTTCATCTGCCACTTATGTGCCCATATAGCCATCCTATCCAGACCCTGTTGCAATATGACACTATCTTCCTGAGAGTTGATGATTCTGCACAATTTTGTATCATCTGCAAAAATAGCAACATTGCTCACTACTGCATCTACTAGGTCATTAAAGGACTTATGAGGCGAAAAAGACCTAAAAAGTTAAATACCTGCATGTAATAGCAATGCACGGAGGGCGCCGTCCGCGCCCTCCGTGCCGTTCCGCCGGGTCCCCGCAGCTCAATGTGCCCCCCGGCCGGTCCCGACCCCCCAGACCAGGTCGGGCTCTTCCTCCTCCACAAAGATGGCCGCCGGAGCTGGCCGCCGCTGCGCAGTTCGCATATGCGCGAGTGCGGCTGCGCAGCTCTAGGGCCTCCCCCCGATCCACGCTACTGTTGGACCCAGTATAGACCCCTGTGGGACCCCACTGCTAACAGTCTCCCATTTTGAGTACGATCCATTGACCACAACTTTTTGTTTTCTGTCCATTAGCCAGCTCCCTATCCATGCACACAGACTCTTCCCCAGTCCTTGCATCCTCAACTTTTGCACCAGACTTTTGTGGGGACTGGGGAACAGTGTTGAAGGCCTTTGCAAAGTCCAAGTATATCACATCTACAGCATTCCCAATATCCATATTAGCATTCACTACCTCATAAAAGCTGAGCATGTTAGTCAAACAGGACCTGTCTTTAGTAAACCCATGTTGATGCTGAGAAATACGATTATTTTCTACTATGAAGTCATGTATAGTATCTCTTAGTAACCCCTCAAATAGTTTGCATACAACTGATGTTAAGCTTACAGGTCTATAATTTCCTGGATCTGATTTTTTGCCCTTCTTAAATAGTGGGAAAACGTGGACTGTACGCCAATCCACTGGGACTCTGTCAGTTGAAAGAGAGTCACAAAAGATAAGCGCTGCGTAATATGTTGGCGCTTTATAAATACAATAAATAAATAAATAAATAAGATAAAGGGGTTTATCTATAACTGAACTTTCCCTTAGGACCCGAGGATGCATGCCATCCGGGCCAGGTGCCTTGTCTATTTTTAATTTATTTAGTCTTGCCTTCACTTCTTCCTGCGTTAAAGGGACTCCGAGCAGTGCAGAAACTATGGAAAGATGCATATCATTTTAAAGCTCTCTTTCTCCTCTTTCCAATGATATATAAACCACCACCCTACGTCTTTTAGTTTTCGCTATTTTCGCGATTGAAATTGCCGCGACCGCGATTTCGATCGCGAAAATAGAGAAAACTAAAAGGTGTAGGGCAACGATTTAGGTGTCGTCAGAAAGAGGAGAAAGAGAGCTTTAAAATGATATCCATCAAGCCATAGTTATATTGTATTACACAGGACGACACTTTCCCCAGTGTCAGCAGCTCCATTCTGCTAAATGCAGCTGCTGACTTTGACAAAAAGTCGTCCTGTGTAATACAATATAACTATGGCTTGATGGATATCATTTTAAAGCTCTCTTTCTCCTCTTTCTGACGACACCTAAATTGTTGCCCTACGACTTTTAGTTTTCTCTATTTTCGCGATCAAAATCGCGGCCGCAGCAATTTCAATCGCGAAAATAGCGAAAACTAAAAGGCGTAGGGCGGCGGTTTATATATCATTGGAAAGAGGAGAAAGAGAGCTTTAAAATGATATGCATCTTTCCATAGTTTCTGCACTGCTCGGAGTCCCTTTAAGTATTTAATATTACAGTTAGAAGATTGAGACTCTTCTGCCTCTGTAATTTGCAACAGTGCTGTTTCCTTTGTGAAGACAGAAGCAAAGAAAGCATTTAATAACTCTGCCTTACCTTGGTCATACACCATTGAGTTCCCACCCCTAATCCTTTAGGAGTCCTATACAGTCAACATTTCTTTTTTTAGAGTTGATGTACTTGTAAAACATTTTTGGGTTAGATTTGATATCCCTAGCAATTTGATTTTCAGCTTCGATCTTTGCCAGCCTAATTTCTTTTTTACAATTTTTATTGCACTCCTTATAAATTGCTTAGTGCAGCCTCGGTCCCCTCCTGTTTTAGGACCTTATAGGCATTCTTTTTCCTCTTCATTTTATCCCTAACCTTTATTATTATTATTATTTAGTATTTATATAGCGCCGACATATTACGCAGCGCTGTACAGTGTATATATATATCGTCACTAACTGTCCCTCAAAGGAGCTCACAATCTAATCCCTACCATTGCCATATGTCGATATTATGTAGTGTAAGTACTGTAGTCTAGGGCCAATTTTTAGGGGGAGCCAATTAACTGTATGTTTTTGGAATGTGGGAGGAAACCGGAGTGCCCGGAGGAAACCCACGCAGACACGGAGAGAACATACAAACTCTTTGCAGATAGTGCCCTGGCCGGGATTCGAACCAGGGACCCAGCGCTGCAAGGCGAGAGAGCTAACCACTACGCCACCGTGCTGCTGCTTCTATTCATCCATAGAGGCCTTTTTTTTATTCCTAGACATTTTGTTTCCATATGGGATATACATACTACAATATTGATTAAGAATAAGTTGGTTCGTAGCCAAGTCTTGAGAGGTACACAAACCTTTTAGGATTCGAGAAAATTTGGGATTCGGGAACTTTTTGTGGAAAAAAACAAGTGATAATAGCAAAGATACAGTAATATATTTTGGTACAGTTCCTCCAATATCTGCATAGCTGGCAGAATGGCAAAGTGAGAGGGCTAGTTGCTTAGCCAAAAGAGATGGTCATAAGATGCAAATAACCTCAGCTTGTATGTAATATTCATGCAAATTGTATGCAGCACAGACTTAGTACAGTAAAATTAACTTCCTGTCAGCTTTGACTGCCCCGGTTCCAGCTTGCATACAGTTTCCAGTAAAAGACAGCAAAAGCGAAAATTAAAATAAAAAACACAGTTTGCTCCGTACCTCAGAAGTGGGAAGCCTTAGGATAGTCCAGAGGCTTTCTGGATCATTGTACAGCCCACCGTTCCAGTGCAGGGTCCCTGACCAGGAATGTCAAGCTCCAGTCCATAAGGGCCCGTTTCCACTTGCACGGTTTCTGTGACGAATCCGCAGAGTTTCCCAGCAGGCAAATTGCATGGGGAAACTCAGCCAAAGGGAGTAATAATGCCCGCTGGCTGAATTGCTTGCACTAGCGATTCGGCCGGCTTTTCCATCCTAAGTTGTGCGGGAGGCTGCGAATCCCATAGCCGTGCATGGCACAGCTGATGAGATTTGTCTGCGTACCCGCAGACCTGGAAGTGCCGCTGTGCGTCTCGCAGACGCGTGTGGCACAAGTGGAAACAGGCCCTAAAGGCTGAGGTCCTCACACATTTTTTGCACAGCTCAAATTCATTGATAGGACTGAAAAAAGTCAAGCCCACACGGCTCCGTTTGCTGCACAGGCATCTGTGTAGTGCAACCGCGAAGGGGGTGTGGCTAAGCATAATATTTTTTTCATCTCCTTGACCATATCTGTTGGCTAAAGCCTGGTACACACTTTCCATTATGCTTAGCCAATCACTGACCAATTCTACCACCTCCATATAGTATGAGAGTCAACAGATAACGCTCGCCTTGCAGCGCTGGGTCCCTGGTTCGAATCCCAGCCAGGACACTATCTCCAAGGAGTTTGTATGTTCTCCTTGTGTCTGTGTGGATTTCCTACTACTGTTTCCCCCCACATCCCAAAAATATACAGATAAGTTAGTCGGCTCCCCCTAAATTGGCCCTATGCTAGGATACATAGGCTAAGCGATACCTACATAAACATGACTATGGTAAGGATTAGATTGTGAGCCCCTCTGAGGGACAGTTAAGTGACAAGACAATATACAGTACTCTGTACAGCGTTGCTGAAGTTGTCGGCACTCTATAAATACTATATAATAATAATACTATGAGCAGATTGTCTAGGACTAGGTAAACCCTCATACTACATGGAAGTAATAAAATTAATTTATGATTGGCCAATCACTTACCAAAGTGTGTACAGGCGTAAGCCTCTAGTGCTCTCACCTTGCCCCAGACACTCCCTGCATAGAGTTTGTACGTTCTTGTGTCTGTGTGGGTTTCCTCCAAGTACTGTGGTTATTTCTCTCATGCCAAAAATATACTATAGGTGAACTGACTCCGAGCCATGGCAGGAATATTAGGCTATGACTGGGTAGGGACACAGCTTATTTGGACAGCAACATTAATTATTCAGTGAACTCTGTAAAGTGCTGTGGAAAATGTCAGCACTACATACATTTCTAATAATAATTGACCAGTCAATTACTTCTTTTCACAGATAGAGGTGTCACCATGTCAACTGATGTTGTCAGACATAAAGCAAAGATAGAAACATTGTTGTGTTTGCATTATTAATGATGCTTCTTGCTTGCTGGTCATATTTAGTCTCCGTGCTACGTTATCACCATGAAACCTGAAGTATATTTTTGTAATGTCTTTATCTTTAATGCATCTAATCACGACTGTGCATGTTTAAACGTTACTATAGTTAGAGCAACGGGAAGACTTGAGTAGCACGGACATTAACCCCATTTGAGTAGCATTACAGAGTCACTTACAAGAGACAGCTTTACATGACATTCAGCCTGGGGCATGAGGTGATTGGTAATGGTAATTAGTGATGAAGCAGCAGAAGCAGCAAGGTCAGTTCCGAAGACGTGCATGAATTAGAGGCGCTGTAAAAATAGGGTGCAGGATAAAGCCAAAATTATTATTTCCGGTAAGGAGTACTAAAATATCAGTTTATTAAAAAAAAATGGCTTAAAATTAGTGATTAAAGTGATTTCTAATGATTGTAAGTATTCCAAAGCCATATATATTTCCGGTGTATTCGTGTGTACGTCTTATATGTAGCCCAAAAATTCTACCAATATTTTACTAATCTTAAACCTAACCCTAGTCTCACACAGAACCCTCCTACTACCGATGCCTGACCCTAAGATCCTCCCAGGTGGTGCGTAATCCTAAGACCCCCTCCCCCCACTGGAGGTGCTTAACTCTAAGACCCCTCCTGGTGGTACCTAAACCTAAGATCCTCCCCTCCCATGGTGCCTAACCCTTAGACCCCCCTGGTGGTACCTGCCTAACCATAAGACCCCACGTAATTACAATTCTCAAAACGAATGTAAAAATGTAGAATTATGTTTCAAAAAGATAATTATAATTCTCAAAACAAATGTAAAAATGATAAAGTAGAATATCGAAATGTTGAAAAGTTAAAACGATAATTTACAAAAATGATTGTGAAAACTAATTTCATAATGATATTTTTCAAACCACTAATTCTGAAAATGAAAATTACAGTTTGACGGGGGCAGCGCCCAAATCGTCTAGTTTTGCGCCCAGTAGCTGATATTTCACATTAGAGCCCAATTTGACTACTTCTCAATATGTGCCCAATTTTCTTCCAAAGTAAGGAGTGATGCTGTGCCCACAATAGCACTGGTGTAGTAATACTACAGAGGAGAAATGTTAGCGCTGAAATGCACTCATATGCTGCTGTTGGAGTTTGGGAAAAGAGTGGACCCCCCCCACCCCCCCAAAAAAAATTGAATCCTACTGTAAACAAAGCCTGTGCACAAATGTACAACCTATGGCCATAAAACACTAGTTGCGTTCTCTGTGAGAGCAGGAATGCATGTAACGGGAAAGTTGCGCCACACAATATCTGTGTTGTGGTTCACATACAGTGATATACAGATTTAATGAAGTTTGCTCCGCTCTCACTGTAGGTGCACATGTTTTGTGGTAATGCGCTGCATGCAGTGTTTTGGGATGCTGCACCCCATTAAACCATACCACACCCGCCACACTGAACATCGCTTTCTTGGTGCATTGCAGTGTGACAGTCTACATTACAATGTGGCTGTAACGTCCCAACGCAACTTCCCAGGGCTCAGGGCTCGTTCACATTAGGGGCATTTTCTGCTTTTTTCAAGTGCAGGCGATTTTTAACTTGTTGAGGACCGCGTCACGCCAAAGGGCGTGCACCCCCAGGACTGCCTAACGCCGATCGGTGTAAAGTCCTGGGGCTGGCTTTTGCAGGAGAATGCGCGCATCTCCGCTTGGTAGGCAGAGCTCCGCTCCGCCTTCAGTCTTCCAGCGGCGATCGCCGCTTGGAGACTGTTAGATGGCAAAACTGATGTCTATTTACTACATACAGCGCTGTGATATAAGGCAGCAATGTACAGGGGACAGCCATGTCACTCGGCTGTCCCCTCCAGAGGGACAAAGGCGATCTACTGTGATAGACTGAAGCCTATCACAGCTGATCGCACCTATTAGCTGGTGGGTGGAGGGAGGGGGGAAGACACACCTGGGGTGCGATTTGACCCCCACCAACAGAGAGCTCTGTTGGTGGGTAGAAAAGGGGGGGGGGGGATCACTTCTGTGTTGAGTTGTGCGGCCCTGCAGCGAGCCCTTAAAGCTACAGTGGACATTTTTATGAAAAATGGCCTGGTCTTTGGGGGGGGGGGGGGGGGGGGGGACGGGTAAAGCCTGTGGTCCTGAAGTGGTTAAAATTGCCCACAAAAAACTGTGCAATGAATATCCATGAGAAGGTTCATAACAGCGTGGTTTGTGCTCTGTGCGTTCAGCAAAGCGGTGCCTTTACCATTTTTCGAGCGTTTTTGCTATAATGGAAGGTATAGGAAGAGCGGTAAACGCTCACAAAACCGATTTATGCAGCAATTGTATTCGCATTTTTTTTTTTACATAAATACATCGTATTTATTCTTTTCCGGGTCAAAGAGTTCACTTCCTGACTTGTGTCAGGGAGTGAACCTCAAAACCCGTTTTGGCAAAGTTCTAAGAAAAGCGCTTTTCTTAAAAAAACGCAGCAAACAGTGAAGCGCCGGTAGAGGAAAAAAAACAGCGTACAAAAACGCAAAACGTTTACATTTTCATTTTTAGGTGTGAATGAGGCATAAAAGAATTTAAATGATGTTCCATGCAGATTTCTGTGCCAATCAAGCATGCTGGAAATTTAGAAATTTGCTTTTGTTATGCCAAAATGTTATCCAGTTTTGAAGTTAATTAGTCATGTAAATGAAGTTAATTGATGTGCATGTGAAAATTGCATTCCAAAAAGTGAAAATGCGAACAAACAAAAGATATGGAACCTAAAAAAAAAAAAATAGCAAAACGCAGAATCGCAATTCGCAAATACAAAAAAAAAGTGTCCCAAAAATCACAGGGATAAGGCTAAGGCTGGGACCACACTTGTCAAAATAGCATCATTTTTTCTGCATGCAAAATTGTATTTTAACAGAAAACCACATGTTAGGCCTGGAACCCACTAAAGCATTTTATTGAGCGTTTAGGGAGCGCTTTACATTGGTAGCGCTTTCCCTAAACGCTCTGCCAATGTAAATAAATGTAACAAATTTCATAGTAGCGTTTGTGATTAGCAAAATCGCAATCACAGGACATGTAGTATTTTGGGAGCATTTGCGCTTCAATGTAAAGTATTGAAGCGCTCATGGCAAATCGCTCATGAATCGCTACACATAATGATTTGTGTGCAATTTTAAATTACTGCAAACTGTAAACAAAATTATAGTGAAATAAAAGGACCAAACAGAATTAAAAATCGCTGATCACAAATCACTACACAATCGCTGGCAAAAAGCTTACACTTTTTAAAGAGCCCCTTTACTGAAAAAAGTCCCCTGGGGGTACTTACCTTTGAAGGGGGGAAGCCTTAGGGTCCCAATGAGGCTTTCCCCTCCCTATAGCAGCAGGCAATCCAGCGCTGGCTCCCCCGAAGTCTCCCGCAGTCCTGGCTGACAAGCTACATTTATTTTTACCTTCCCTGGCTCCAGCGGGTGGCGCTGTTGTGGCTCTCAGCACAGAGATAGGCAGAAATAGCCGATCTCCGTTGGGTCTGCTCTACTACGCAGGCGCAGGAGATTTGCGCCTGCGCAGTTGAGCGGCCCAACAGCAATCAGCTATTTCCACCTATTTCCGAGTGGAGAGCTGATACTGCGCCTGCGCTGGAGCCAGGAAGGTAAATATTTACATTCCCGCTGTTCGGAGGGGTACAGCGAGACCGCCGTGGGACACAGGAGGACGGGGAAGCCTCGATAGGATCCAGAGGCTTCCTCCACCTGAGGTGAGTACCCCCAGGGGAACTTTTTCTCATTACATGTTTTCTTTAAAATCACTCCCAAAAGCGCTCATGAAATCGCTTACAAAGCGCTAATTAAAAATGCTATCAATTGCGCTAGCGATTTGTAGTGGATTCCGGGCCTCAGTCATTGAGATGGATTATGGTTAAATGTGTTTTGCAAAACGCATGCAAAACAAAAACTTAATTTTTGTAGAGTTAGGTTCCTCTCACACTAAGCAAATTGTGCTGCACTGCTATGCAAGCACAATGCCAGGTAGCCAAAAATTTGCATCGGGTGTTACCATAGCAGTGCAAGTGCAAGCATAGAATGAGGCATACACAACAATAAAAGTATGCCTCACTACCACTGAAAACGCACACAATTTTCACTGCATCACGCTGCAATGATGTCAGCTGCAAGGTGATAATGCAATAGACAGTGTGAATTGAGCTTAATATTGCATATCGTGCATTTTCTCACTGGGAATCATCAGCTACTGTGGAATAAGAGCTCGTTCACATCTTGGACGTTTTAATGCGCTGCAGAGCAACGCTAAAACGCATCGTGTTTATAAAATGTATTTCAATCAATGGATCCTGTTCAGATCAGTGCGCTGCGATTGCCCTCACTGCTGAAACGTAGGGTTGTCAGCAGTTTTGAGCGTTGCTGATCAGCAACGCATGTAATTAAAGTCAATGGCTGCGTTTTTTTAGCACACAGAAGCATATGGAAATGCAAATTTTTGTATGTGTAATTAATTTTCCTCCCCCAGCCCTTCCATTAAATCAGGAGAAAAAAAGCATAGAAACGTATACAAAAACACGCAGGGCCCGTTTCCACCACTGCGGTGAGATTTCGATGGGAAAATCACGGCAACAAATCCGCATGCGGTTGCAGTTTCGTTGCTGTTTCTATGCAGTTTTTCATGCGGAATCCTGCGCTGTTTGTACAATGCGATTTTAACCATGTCAATGCCAGCATTGACATGGGTTTTTAACCACTTAACAACCAACGTCAGCCGATAGGCGGACGCAGGTCGCAGTGGTGTTTCCATGGAACCGTGAACAGCCTGCGAGCCTCCGATCGCGGCTCGCAGGCTAAATGTAAACACGCGGGGAAAGAATCCTGCTGTTTACATCATACGTCGCTGCTGCGCAGCAGTGCTGTAAAGGAGATCGGCGATCCCTGGCCTCTGATTGGCAGGGGATCGCCGGCATCTGATAGGCTGAAGCCGGCGGCGCAGGACAGATCACTGTCCTGTGCCGCCCATAGGAAGGAGGGGAAGGAGGGAAGGGGGCGGAAAATCGCTGCGGAGGGGGGCTTTGAGGAGCCCCCTCTGAACAAAAATAGCCGGCTGCGATCAGACCCCCCCCAGCAGGACATCCCCCTAGTGGGGAAAAAAGGGGGGGGGAGTCTGGTCGTCCTGGCTGCTTGCTGGTCTGTGCTGTGGGCTGGAGAGCGCACCCTGCACAGATCAGCGCAAACAAGCCCGGTCCTTAAGTGGTTAAGCGGAAATGCACGCGAAAACGCAGGGAAAACCGCAAGACTAAAATGCTTGCAGTTTTCCTATTTAGTTACATTACCGACGAATTGTGTGCGGCGTGCGAATTCTGATGGGTCTGCCGTGCAGATTTTTTTCTGCACGACAAACCGCACAGAATCCCGCACAAGTGGAAACAGTCCCATCCACTTTTGTTGTCTATACGAATCTGCATGCAGGAAACGCATGCAGATTCGCTCCAGTGGAAACGGGCCCGTATAAACCCATTTTGCGGTTTTACAGCGTGTTTATGTGCAATTCCAAATGCACCAAGTGTAAACCAGGCCATGAAAGCCCCATAGGAATATCATTGCATTGCGCTGCGATTATATTATTGTCTTTTGCGACTCAGTGTGAAAGTACCCTACAGGTGGCCACTAACTGTCCAATTTCTAGCGAAAAATCGTTTGAGCGATCAGAAATTCTGATCGGACGAAAAATCGTTAACTACACGATCAACTAACCAATCTTTGCTTCCCATCTATCACGACCACCAAGAAAATCAAAATTTTCATTCGACGAAAATTCATTCGGGCGGCATTTTTTTCACTCGTTCATAATCGATTGTGTCCACCAATGGAGATTATTTACAACCAATCCGATCAGAATTTCTGATCGCTCAAACGATTTTTCGCTGGAAATTGGACCGTTAGTTGGCCACTAACGGTCCAATTTCCAGTGAAAAATCGTTTGAGCTTTAGGCCTCCTTTCCACTAACTGTTGATAGGCAGTAAAATGCCTCTCAAAGAGTACATTTGAAATCGGCGCCGGTAGACTTGGGCACAGGATACAGTGGTATATGGCTGATCCTGCTTCTGCACAAGTCCGGGCCGATTTAAATACTATTTCCCCTCCAGGCCGCCATGGATAGTGGGGGAATGAAAGCGATTGCTGGAGGCCGAATTATTATGTTTTTAAGCAACCTCGGCTCCGTCTTCTGACTGAGCCGACGTTACTCACTGAGCGCTGCAATAGGAATGATTCCTATTGTAGTCTATGAAGGCGTCGGCTGCGCCCAAATTTAGCAGCGCTGAAAAGCACTGCTCCACTCTAAAACTCTCTCAACTGCTCACTGCTGCCTGGTAACTGCTTGTTGCTGCATGATAACGGCTTACTTCTGGAAAAGAGGCCTACAAAATATGCGAAGCAGTCAAATGTCCTGAAAATAGTTGTGTACCCCGAATGTCGGCACACCACACACAGTCTTCATCCATAAGAAATGAACAAAAATTAGTTCATTGTTAGGGTACGTACAGACATACGATAACGATCGTTCGTTCTGAACGACGAACGATGTTAAAGGAGGTATCGGCCGATGATCGTTTGAAGAAAGGCTACTTTGAACATCGTTCGTGTACGAACGATCTTGGAACGAGCGTTGCGTGCGCAACATGATGTATAAACTGATTTCAAACACAAGTGTCAAAAAGAACTGTTTAAGCATGTGCAAAGCTTTGAGAACGAACGATCAACGACCGATCGTTGTACAGACATTACTTTTTGAACGATGGTCGTTGGAAAAGATCTGGCAGAATGGATCGTTCTTTACCAACGACATATCTCGTTGGTCGGTCGTTTTAATGATCGTTTGTGCACTTTTTACGAACGATCGTCGGGCAATGCCGTCGGTAACGATCGTTTCAAACGACTATAGTCGCATGTCTGTACGCACCCTAAGGCTCTGTCCTCGCCACAATAATGCATTCCCTTCGTTATGTGATAGTTTGACAACACGTGAGGCAGCTGAATGAGCTGAGTGTGGATGTGCATCAGCTGAGGAGGCAGACAAGTGCAGCTGGGGGGTGTGCCTGGAAGCTTCTCCCGAGTAGCGGTAGCAGACACGCCGGTCGCATGTACCGGGCTACTACGGAAGAGTGCGGAGCTGTTACTGTCAGCCCATGAAACCGACATAAGGAAGAGGACTGCAATATGTATTGTGTGGACTGTGGAATGAGCCCTGCGCTATCCCCCAGGCAGGGAGTCCCTCTGAGCTCACTGTCACAGCTTGTACATGTGTGCGCAGGAGTTGTGCTGCTCACACTGCTGCTGGGATAGCGTACAGTAGCCAGCATAAGCCGCTGCCCTGTGATTGGCTGCCTCTCTGAATGAATGTGTATACAAGGCAGCGGAGAGCAGATTGCCAGGTAGCGCCGCTCGCTCTGTGCAGACGTATTAACCACAGCTGCAAACTTTCCGCCGCAGAACAACTCTATCAGCCCAGGGGGGGATATGGCCAGAGACTGACCTCCAGGAATGAGGCTTCCGTGTGTCACTGCGGAGTCTGCCCACAGAAGGAGCGCCAGTATCCTCTGCATTGCATCCAGAGGGCATCCCAGCACTTGTCTCTTATCCTGGATCCAACTAAGGAGGATGAGGACAGTGATCCGCAGCAAGTGGTAACATGCATTGGGGACTCCTCTCTGCACACGCACTGCAATGGTAAGGGGGGCTTCTTGTTTATTCTGTGATAACTGCTGTATTTAGCACACCCTCATCTTGCTTGTCTCTCAAAACTGCAGCATCCTACAGGATCGTTCGCATTTTAGAATTATTTAGTAATACTTCCCTATGCACTTGAGATCTTTGTAATGTCCAGGCTATAACTAATCTAAAGGCGAGAAGTAGCAGCTGAGGATTGTGGCATGCAGACTGAAATAAGAAACTACATTGTTACCAATAGCAACAAGGCAGCTGTACACTACCTAGTGAAAGCAACAAAGCAGGTAGTTAGGTTGCTAGGGGGTTAAACATACACTTTATTTTACTAGTTGTCTAAATGCATACTTTATTAAGGCCATTGTCTTCCATAACAACCAATAAAGTTTTAGTTAATTATTCCGAGTAGTTGCTGTGAGCAGCTGCTCTATTCTTGTTTTTGTTGTATCATTCCTTTCCTTTTGCCAGAGTGCTTTTAGTCTATTTTCCAGCACTGTTATATCAGATGACGGCACATCCCTATAAAAGCATGCTCCTCCAGGTTTATGATATAAGAAATGCATATAAAGATGTAAGGGGAGTAACCCATAGCAACAAGTCAATAAGCATTTTACACCCTTCTGCCTCTTCTATGTGATGAAAGGTAAAATCTTGTTGCTATAGGTTACTGTGCTTCCATCCGGATCCTTGATGCATTGCACTACTTAACGGTATACACAAGCTTACTTGTAAAGGGTCTTAATTGTAATGTTAAGATAGGATGTGTTGGAACACTTGTTGTGTCACAGTGTAAGGAGATCACAGATGGAATTTAAGCTTCATGGCATATGTGACTGCTTTGTGCCATAGTATGCACCATTCAGAGACTGAATCATTGAAGTTGATTCTGTATCAGGCATTAGAAAATCTATGTAGACAAAGGGATGACTTGTGAATCTAATTTTCTCTAGTTTACCAGATGCGATGGCGTGTTGAGATCCATACAGTGTTTTTAATAGGGAGATATGTGACAGCATATACTTAGCAGACATAAGCAAGGATCTCTGTGTCACAGTGGAAAAGGTCATACTAGATATGTCAACAACCTCCTGCTCTGTTCTTATAAGTAGAGTACTGTTCCCATGTTAGTCATGTTGGAAGTTACAGCGCTATGTGCCTGTTTCTCAAGGTTGAATAACTATGGGTGTATTTGAACTGTGGTCTGCCTGAAAACTTTGCTCAAACTCCTCATTAACTGTTGAAATGGCAACACAGAGCTAACTGAAGAAGATAGTGTTAAGAGTTATAACTTTGTGCAGTAACCCATGGCAACCTGATGATGCTTTGCATGTCATAACAGAATAGGTCTGATGAACATTAAGAAAACTGGGGTGTTTGCCAAGATCAACCAGTCAGAATGCCTAATCCATATAACTGGTGATAAGTTCTATCCAGCAGTGGCTGGATAGTGTAATGGTTAAGGGCTCTGCCTCTGACACAGGAGACCTGGGTTCAAATCTCTGCTCTGCCTGTTCAGTAAGCCAGCACCTTTTTCAGTAAGGCGTTTCTTGGGCAAGTCTCCTTAACACTGCTACTGCCTACTGAGTGCGCTCTAGTGGCTGCCTCGCAAGTGCTTAGAGTCCGACAGGAGAAAGGCGTTATACAAATACTGCTATTAAATATTATTATTTGCAGGTAACTTTTGCGCACCTTAGCTTGCTCCCTTGCGGAATTGCACGTTAGACAGATTTCCACTATCACTTACATTACTTATGTACCATCGAGTCCCAATCTGTTAAAGCTGAATGGCTGGCAAATTGTAGTTTCAGTTATTTAGATTGCACTGTGGCAATTTATTCATGAAAACGGATTGGATGCCAAACCAACACCCTCAGTTGCTAAGCATCTCATGCATCAGACTGTTACATTATAGATCGAGATTACAGAAAGTTGTTGTACCCACCATCGTTTGGTTTTACCAGGTCAGAATAGTAAAAGCTTGTTACTGTGATGTCACCCAGTCAATCAACTTGATGGTCTGATATCTTGGACGTAAAATTATGCAGATGTCTTCATTTTAAACAGTTTACTAGTTATGCAGCCTCCAGTACAGAATTTATTATTTATTATTTATTATTATTATTATTATTATTATTATTATTATTAGCGACTTTGTACAGCAGGTGTTCAAATTGTATAACTGGGATGTACAGTAAAGGTGACTACTGATACAATTTGCCAATCATTTACTAACTATTATTCTTATGATTGATTAGGAATTATCATTTGGGACCACGAACTGACAAATGTCCTAACCAATCCAATCAGATTAATGAAATTGATGCAATTTTTAGATCAATCCTGGAAATCTGATCGGATTGGTTAAAGTTTTGTCCATTAGTGGCCCCAATCTATCATTTCCAATCGTTCATAGTAATAATCGTTTGCAAGCGATCGTTTGGCAATCGTTAGAGACCCCCTTGACAATTACTTCCTACTATTTGTAATGCTGTATACAATATATATATATATATGTATTAGAAAAAAATTGGAACACAGTAACATGCTAAATCTGTTTGTTACTTTGCAATCAATAGTGTAAAAAGGACATATAAACTTTGTTAGAGATTTCAGCTGTGTGGGCTCTTTTCGACTATCTGTGATGGTGGTTTTCTGTTTCCGTTACCGCAATTTTGCAGTGACGAGATTGGTGTACGGTGCGATAGGGTGCATTTGTCATTTTTGGTGGGAGAAAAAAAATAAGGGTAGAAAAATAATCCCAATTGCCCAGTCAAGAAATTTTTTTTTTTTTATATAGCTGCATAATTGCTATATGATATATTCTGTGCACTTATACTTTGTATAGGCGTTTAAATGCACAAAAAATATCAGCAGGTACAACAATTGATATTCTAACAATTGGTAAAATTTGTGTCCCAAATGCAGCAAATTATTGCCAATCTCCCCAAACTGTTTCTATTAAGTACCTAATATTTTGCAATTGGAATCTCATCGAAAAATGCACTTAATGGAAAATAGCTGTAAGATATTAGCTCAGCTTGCTGTGTGTTGGCATGCATGACAGTAGCTATGCAGTTTGCCTGAGCAGCGTATGAAGCTGCCTGCAGATCATTCCGGATGAATAGATCAACAGGTGGTTCTCCAAAGCTGCCAGTCACTGCAGCAGCTCTATTAGTTGCATCAGCTGGGCATGGACAAATTTTTACATTGAGGGTAGGAACACGCTAGGCATAATCGCATATGCGTTTTCCACTAAAGAGGAACTTCTGTTTATGAGATTTTATACACTGTTATATTGGCCATTCTGCAGTATAATCTGCTTTACCCCAACTGTCACAAGTGCTTGTTTTTTTTTTTTTTTTTTTTTTTTGTGGTGCTTTGATGTGATTTGTCTGAATGGTATGTCAGTTTAATAGGACTTTACCTCTGGCTGCAGATTCACCTCCTTGAAGCCCTGTACACACTGTCAGTTTCACCCTTAACGATCATTCTTAAATGTTTAGGGTGACATTTCAGGGAAAGAGCGTTGTACAGAGACTGCTTGGCTGTAGCTGAACAGTGTCCATAGAGAGGGTAGAAGGGATAATGGGCAGAACACAAGCAAGTTGCATCCAGTGTGACAAGCGAGTACGAGCACAATGAGCTAACCCTAACCCTTAGGTGGTAACCTCCTCCTTTTTTTTCTTTTTTCTTTTTTTTTTCCATTACATTTTTATTTGGGTAATTTTTGGTGTGGGAGTGAAACAGTTAATGTTAATTAATGTGAGTTTATTTTATTAAAAAAAAGTATGTAGATGTAGTTTCACTATTTGGCCACAGTGAGATTTATTTCTTTTTTCGTCCTGGAAGCAAGAACTCGCTTCCAGGAAGTACTAAGAGGTCGGGAAACTTTTGAGGCTGTGACCTCTGATGAGAAGCTGTCGGTTTTTCTGCTGGGGACTTAGATCAATGAATGGGAACATGTTCCCATTAATTGATCTCCGAGCTACCGGGGGCGCGCGCGGTGGAGCGCAGCAGCCGCCTGGAGGTGAGGATCACGTCCAGGCGGCATAAAAGGTTATAGTGAACCTTAACTCAAAAAAAAAAAAAAAAAAAAAAATTCACTTACCTGGGGCATCCACCAGCCCCCTGCAGCCATCCTTTGCCCTAGCAGTCAGTCAGGTCTCTTAGTTTCGTTGTTGCTGACTCAGTTGGCAGGCAGCCTAGCGTACCTTTGCACGAGTCCGTGCTGGTGCAGGACCCTATTGCAAACAGCAAAACTCATATCTTTATATGTGTTGCACCTGCATAAAGATAAATGCCATCCGTGACAGCGTCCTGCACCTTTCCACTTCAGGACCATAGGCTTGCACCCCTCTAGTGACCAGACTATTTTTTTACAATTCAGGCCACTGCAGCTTTAAGGGCTCGCTGCAGGGCCATACAACTTGGCACACAAGTTATTACCCCCCACCCCTTTTCTGCCCACCAACAGAGCTTTCTTTTGGTGGGCTCTGACCGCTGCTCCAATGTTTATTTATTTTTTTTACATTTTATTATTATTATTATTATTATTAATACCGTATATATATTTTTTTAATTACACAATACCCCCCCCCGACCCTGCGAGCAATCAGAATACAAGGACACAGAGAGCCCAAGATAGTGTAGTATGTATGGATCAAGGGTGGAATGGGTAAAAATAAGTATAGGATTCTCACAAACCGGGGTTACCTCGCAGGCAACCACTGTGAGGGCAGGTAGGGAGACCAAGCCTGTCCCCACTCGGGGTTTAGAAGTCGCTCCCTGTAGATAGGAAGAAACGTGGAATGTATCCCGCCCTTGGGTGGACCTTTTTAGTAGATTTTGTGGAGTGTAGAAATAAATTGTTTAGTGTTATACTTGGAAAAAGTACTGAGATCTGTGGACATCTCTACCACCTCAATGTTAAACTTTTTACTACATGGTTTTTATTCTTTTGGCGCCTTTGTTTCTCCTGCAATGACAGCGATCGGCTGTCATAGGCATCAACCTGAGAGCCGATCACTCCTGAGCCTCTCTAGGGGACAGCCGAGTGATGTGGCTGTCCACAGTACAGCGCTGCCATATCTCGCAGCGTTGTACAATGTAAATAGACGGCGGTTTTGCTATCTAACAGTTTCCTAGTGGCTATCGCCGCTGGTAGATGACGGAGTCGAGGATGCACATTGGCGTGCGCAATCCCCTGCAAAATCCCACCCCAGGACCTGATGCCAATTGCCATTACGTGGTCCTGTGGCTGCCACCTTGCGACAGCCAGTTGGTGTTAGGCAGTCACAAGGTGGTTAAAAAGGTTCAGTTCCAGGGCAAATAGTTCACTTCCTCATTGACTGGGAAAAAAAACTCTAATCACCACACACAAGTGCTTCCAAAAGCGCTTAATAAAATCGCTAATCCCTAAAATCGCTGGCAAAATCACTTTGAAAAGCACTCATAAAAGCGCTCAGCGCTTGCTATTGCACTAGCGATTTATAATGTGAATAAGGCCTTAGTGTTGGAGCTGTCTTCTAAGGTCTCTTCTAAGAGTTCTGTGTCTTCCTTTTTCTCATTATGTCATAGCTTATTGATTTATGGTTTTCAAAAGTGACAAACTGCAACCAAAACGATCACACCACCCGCCTGCTATGACAAAATGTAGCACACATGAACTCCCCACAGTGAGATCCCATTGCACACCGGGGGATAGGGGAGGGTTTTTTCTTTTTTTGCATTATGTACATATAACGCAACCACGAACAGCATTTGCAGTGGAATGTGGTGTAAGGCCCAGTGCACACCAAAACCGCTAGCAGATCGTCAAAATGCTAGCGGTTTTGGGAGCAGAGAGCCGGTGGGTGCACACCGAGCGGATTTTGTATGAGATCCGCCGGCCGCATCCGCGTGGCTAATGTATCTCTATGGGCTGGTGCACACCGGCGGTTTAAAGTTTTTAGCAAACCGCAAACGTGCAGCAAGGGGCACGTTTGCGGCTTGGTAAAAACCTCAAACTGCCGGTGTGCACCAGTCCATAGAGATACATAAGCCACGCAGATTTTCAGGCGGATTCGGCCAGCGGATCCGCCCGGTGTGCACTGGGCCTCACACACTCAAAGAAGCAACTGACCGATGTGCACCTTGATTGACTAACATTTTATGTGTAATGACAGAATTCGGTGTGTGTATCACAACTCAAGTGTCAACTGTTAATAGATTTTGCATCACTCCATGTTACAGTGCCCAAAAGGGTGTCAGCTACAATGCAAAGTGTAAGTGTGAAAGGTCTGTTTGACTGTATGTTACGGTGAACCAAGGCCCTGCAGGGAGAACTTTGAAATTGATCACAGATCATTTGATCTTAATTGTCAACTGACATTTCAGGTAGTTGAATACCTCCTTTTATAAGATGACATGTCTGTAACAAATCTGTTAGTGGGCTATGCAGCCATGCTTTCAGTTTTGATCCTGGAGACAGGATTGTATTTTCACAATGTTTTTTTTGTAGTGCAATAAACAGAGTTTAGCGAGAGGTGTGTTACTGGTATTGTTATGCAATATTTTCCCTCTGTATGAAACTTTTATGTGAACAGTACAAATATGCTCAGCTTTACACTGCCGCTAAGATTTTAAGTTTATTGCAGATCTTTAGCTGGTTCTGTACTGTAAACATGAAGATGTCAGAGAAGGTCTCAACGCTCTCTAATTCATACTAAGTGGTAGGGCCTGCTTTTATTATCAAATTCATTTTCTGAGTTGAAGCTAAAATAAGTTAAAGGCATCCATCGTTCTGGATGTTCAGGACTATTCTGTGCAGACTTGTGGAAAATGTAGTAAGCCAATTAAACGAGAAGAGGAATTTTGTGAAATGCTGTCCATAAAGTGTAGTTGCCACGGAAACAAATGGAAACTTAAGGTTTTCAGCAGTTATGAAGAATTATTGCAAGGTAAAGACTAAAATGGCATGGCGATTTTCAACTATATTACAGTGTGTGGACTATTTTCCAGAGTGTTTTTTCTTACTTTTTTCTCCCATACCACTTCCCTCTACTATTGCTTAGGAAAAAGCAATCCCCTCTCTTTAGCTCTGTAGACTGAAAAGAAAAAGAAAATGTTATGTCGGTATAGTAGCACATAAAGGGCTTGATTCACAAAGCGGTACTAACCTACTTAGCACGTCTAAAGTCTTTAGACATGCTAACCAGGGTGCTAAGTAGGTTAGCACCGGATTTCTCAATTGAGAAAACCGGTGCTAACCTACTTAGCACCCTGGTTAGCGCGCCTAAAGACTTTAGACGTGCTAAGTAGGTTAGCACCGCTTTGTGAATCAAGCCCAAAATGTGCATTTAAAACAGTTGTTTTGCAGCGTTCCTAACAGTCTGCACTATAGGAGCCTTCAGGTTAGCTGCTGCTGTGGAGAATGAGTTTGCTCAGGTGTGGAAAGTTAGTTACTAGACAGACACTCTAGTTTTTTTGTTTTGTGTTTTTAATATGGGCTACTCCTGTCCACCTGTTTAGTACAGTAATTTGAATTTCAACTCTGTGCTGATATTTACTCATTCAGAAAGATGGTATGTTTTATAGGCAGTCTTTATGTCAGAAAGTGCCTGAAGATTTCAGCTGCTCTTTTTTGGAAATTCATAGCTAGCTCAACTGAAATAGTCATGTTTCTTTAAGAGGAACTTTAACCCTAGACATACCTTCTTCCCAATCAGTAGGCGATACCCCCGTTTCTAATGACAAATTACCTTTTCTCAAATAGATCATCAGGGACCAGTGCATGGCTTTGGCCCTAACATTTGTTGTCTGTGAACCTCATTGCATTGTGGGAAATAACCAAGCATGTAGTATCACCCTCTGTACATGGGACTCTCAGTAAACAAACATTCTGCTGAGATCACTTGGCAGGATTAAAGGGAACCTAAACTGAGGATATGTATTTTTCCTTTTAAAATACTAGTTGCCTGGCAGTTTTGCTGATCCTCTGCCTTGAATACTTTTAGCCACTGCTGCAGCCAAAGAGATCACCAGGAGAGTCGGGCAGTTGGTATTGTTTAAAAGGGGAAATCCATATTCCTCTGTTTAGGTTCCCTTTAAAGATGCCACCTGTGATACATTTCAGAATATAAATGGTGGTGAGGAAAGATTTTACACACTTTACACACTTATTTATAAATGAACATTGTAAAAAAAAAAAATCAGGGCTGTGGAGTTGGAGCAATTATTGGGTACCTCGAGTCAGGAAGAAAAAAATTGCTAATTCCAACTCCTAATAACCTTAAACTGGAATTAAAGTCAGATGTACATATCTCATTTTGACTGTATATCTAATGTGTACACAGGAATTTTTATAAAAGGAAAAGCAAGGTACAGTTAGACACATTGCTCCCACATGCGGGAGATAATACATAAACATATATCATAGCCGTAGCAGTGAGGATAGTTGTATATAATCTTCTCGCAAATAAGATTAACCTTTAACTGCATATGTTTAGATATACAGTACATTCAAATTTCAGAATAAAACACCTTTAACTGTGTGCAATGGTCATACAGTGAAGAACCTGTGCCGTCAGTAGAAAGTAGCGAAGTCCGCAAGAAAGCAGAAGAGAGGAAGTAGAGAGTGGAGAGAGAAGAGAAGTAAGGAAAAGATGGCTCCGGAGCTCACTCCCAGGCCCCTCTCAGAGAAAAACAGCTTGCTTAACTAATGCCACACGGAATATACAGATTAGTGTGTTTGAAATATTATCAATCAGGAGTAGATCCTGCAGTTACAATATTATACCATGGTGAGCAGATTTTCTGAAAATGCTGTGGACAATTGCGGTTTTTATAGGTCATTTGATACAGTGGGAGGGCAGAGTTAAATGTGCCTCCCAAATGGTTAATAGATGGAGTATCTCCCTTCCACACTCTCAATATTTCTTTATGTGCATAATAGCACAATATACGTATCAGGTAGTGGGCGTGTTTACCACAAGGGGGTTCATCAAACATTCCTAGTAGTGGTAGTTTACAAGTACACCCGAATTGGCAGTCCAAGATCTCATTCTAATAAATATTTCCACCTAAAGTAGTTTTATCTTAACACAGTCCCAAAACATGTGAAAACATGGTAGGAATCTTTTATACATAATCTATACCACCTCTGCTGTGAGAATAAAGCTTGTTATGGGTTTTTAACATGTTTTTTCCGTATCTTTTTGCAATAAAAAGATTATAAAAATAAATAAAAAATAAAGCCTGATGTGTAGTTGTCACTATTAGGGATGGTCAATGAGACAAATAATTCTGCATTGATGCAAGTTTATGCATATTTTATATGCAAATGTATGCTTTGCTTTTGAAAATGACACACACTCACTCACACACACTCACACACTCACTCACTCTCACACACACTCTCACTCTCACACACACTCTCACTCTCACACACTCTCACTCACACTCTCACTCTCACACTCACTCTCACACACACTCTCACTCTCACACACACTCTCACTCTCACACACACACACACACACACACACACTCACTCACTCACTCACTCACACTCTCTCACTCTCACTCACTCACTCACTCTCACACACTCACTCTCACACACTCACTCTCACACACTCACTCTCACACACTCACTCTCACACACTCACTCTCACACACACTCACACTCACACACTCACACACACACACTCACACACACACACTCACTCACACACACTCACTCACTCACTCACTCTCACACACACACACTCACTCACTCACTCACTCACTCACTCTCACACACTCACTCACTCTCACACACTCACTCACTCTCACACACTCACTCACTCTCACACACTCACTCACTCTCACACACTCACTCACTCACTCACACACTCACTCACTCACTCTCACACACTCACTCACTCACTCTCACACACTCACTCACTCACTCTCACACACTCACTCACTCACTCTCACACACTCACTCACTCTCACACACTCACTCACTCTCACACACTCACTCACTCTCACACACTCACTCACTCTCTCACACTCACTCACTCTCTCACACTCACTCACTCTCTCACACTCACTCACTCTCTCACACTCACTCACTCTCTCACACTCACTCACTCTCTCACACTCACTCACTCTCACACACACACTCACACTCTCACACTCTCACACTCTCACACTCTCACACACACTCCTTACCGACGTTTATGTAAAAGCAGCATTTTTTTTTTCAAAAAATGACGATCGCTGGTAATCGCTGCTGAAAGTTGATAAATGTTGTTCTGCACAATTGCAGAAAAGCATTTGAACGAGACTCTGGGCAGGTGAGCGAGACATCTACCTGAACCAGCCCCATAGGTCCTTACACACGCTGGTCTGAACTGAGTGGTGCACCATAACGACTGCCATGGCGGGGTTGGTCATTATGGTTAGACCAGCGTGACTACATCAGGCGCACAACGATTGCATGAAGATCCGGTGTGTTCAATTTTTAGAAATGCTCGAGCACAGCACAGTAGCATTGTTCTCGCTGCTCCCACCACCAGAAACTTGTCCATTACACACGCTCATCGTTTCTCCGCTTCCCCCCCCCCCCCCCCCCCCGCCTAGCAAAAGATGCATCGTATGCAAAGGGTGATGACACTTCTGTACAGTGTTTTTAGTGCACTATCGCCTTTGACTGATGACGCCTCTTCCTTTCTCGTGGGGTGAAAGGACAAGCACATCTGACTTGGTGGCTTCCACTGGGTGGGGAGGTGCCAAGAACAATGCCGTTGGGTCATGCTTAAGCATAGCTAAAGGTCCAACATGCCAGATCTTTAGGGATCTTCATTGGGCCACTGTACAGACTCTGGTCTGCTGCACAACTCTAAGGGCCTGTTTCCACTACATGCAGATTCTTAGCTTGCACGTGTCCTGCATCCAGCCAATCACCATGCAGCTTCAGTTTCCGCATGGTGATTGGCTGGATGCAGGACTCCTGCAAGCTATGAAGTGAAGGAGCGATCGCCGGCCGGGACAAGGTAATGTATACACATGCTACCTAATCCTACTCCCTCCACCCCGCTGCCTCTCCAGCCCGACCCCCGCTGCCAGCCCACTGGCCACTGCCTCTCCTCCAGCCCGACCCCCGCTGCCAGCCCACTGCCTCTCCTCTGCCTGACTAGTTCCCTGAATTTTTCAATGGCGTACTGTACCGCTGTTTTATAAAACGCTATTTATCGGTTTAATGTATTTACATTAAAACGGTAAATAGCGTTTTATGATCGGCAGAATGGTGCGCCATTTTTTACTCTGCGCCATTTTTGACTGTATGCGAGTTCAGGTCAGTGTGGCAATCAGTGTCATTCTCTGTACAAAATACAGTATGGTATTAGTATGAATGTTCTGCAATGCTGTACTGTGTGCCTACTCCCAGTAGGTGGTTAGGTGGTGCATTATTACACCATTACAACTTTCCAGGCCTGTTTTTGTGATGAACCTAGCTCGTCTATACCAATTGTAGCAAGTTTTTTAGCGAGTCAGTCTTGTCATTATCTCCAGGGAGGCTACTTTTTTTTTTTTTTCCCTTTCTTTTTCTTTTATGGGGACACAGAATCTGTGATCCTACATAGTGTTGAAAAAAAAGATACAACCTGCACTATTCTTCCACACAGTACATGCAATAACTGACTGAAATCACTGGCAACTGTAACACCCCCCCCCCCCCCCCCCCCAACCTGTGTTATGCTCATGAAACAAGTACTGTGCGCCAGAATTCTTGTGGGGAATTGCCTGCGGTGTGAAATCTGGAGAGCCCCCCCTCTTGAGGAGACTAACTAGTCCAAAGCCTTAAGACATTTTAAAAGTAATTTTATAGCGCATTTTACTCTGGGAGACATGAACTCCTTAAGGCCTTGTTCATATTGCGTTCCGTTCGCGTGGCCGTTAGCGTTGGGTGTTATGGGATATATATATCTCTAACGCAATCGCTGCACAAAGCGAATTTGTGACCGTTTTTCTTATACCTTCCATTGAGGCGGAATTTGCCTGAAAATGGTCCACGCACCGCTTTGCTAGCCGCACAGCGCACGACCTGTGCTGATATGAACCTTGTCATACACATTCATTGTCCACGTGGTCCGGGGGCGCTTTTAAAAAGCGCACGTGGGCAAAAAGCCAAAAACCTATGCAGCGTCAACGAGCCCGAAGGCTGCTTTCACAGTAAGACGTTACAGGCTCACGTTAGAGCAGCCTGTAACGCAGCCCACCGCACAGCAATGAAAAATCAATGGGCTGTTCACAGTGCCCACGTTGCGTTACAATGTAACGCAGCACGTTTAAAGAAAGTGCTGCATGCTATACGTTAGCCGCGTTAGACTGTTTGACTGAGTGATGTGCAGTGTTTACTTCCTGGAGCTGCTGCTCTGTGTGGCGATTGGCTGGCGGGACCACGTGATGCGGATCACGTGGTCTCCGCATCTCACAGCACAAAAAAAGGCGCACCAAGAGCTGCATAACGCCAGCTCTAGGTAGCATCCGCCTTTAACACCACCAGGCGTTGCGTTAGGGGCACATTATGCAACATATAACGTCCCCTAAAACGCAACGTCATGGTGGGAAAGAGGCCTAAGAGTATATGTACACATAGAAGTATATATTTTACATTTTTTACACTTTTTTTTTTTTATTTTTTTCATTTTTTTATTTTTTTGTGGGTTAATAAAACATGGATGAAGCAATTGCAGGATCATAAAAGAAGCTGAACAAATAATTTTGTGAGTTCAGAGAGGACTTCTCAATTTACAAGCTGTTCTGGCAGGAATCAGGGCAAGGAAAGAGGATGGAGGGCATTCATGCAGCAATTGGAAGTATTAAAATATCAAGCTTTAACTACGGTAAATTTAATCTTATAGAAAAAAGTTTGCTTTCCTAAAACAGAATTTGCGATAATTCAGGTTTGAGTGAGCTTGAGATGTCTCCCAGTGCATCACTGCTGAATATATGCAAATTAACCAATTAATTAACTCCAATGAGTTCTCGGTCACCATGAGCTTGCTGGTTAGTCTGTGTTTAATCTTATAGTACCTGGTGTTGGATTCTAGTTTGGCAACCATTTACACTAGTTCTGCCCCATTTCTTTGTCTGGCGTTACACTATATGTAATGTTTTTTTTACAAAGGCCCTTGCAAAGTACATTACCTCTTTCACACAGGAGGCTGCAGACAGGGAATTTCCTGCCTGTCAGCTGCTCTTCTGCACCAGCGTGCCCTCGTTAGCACTCGCCATAAGTAGTGGCACAACAAACGCATTGAATCGCATCTTGCTACAGTGGTGGTGGATTACAAGCACCCGTCATTATGTTGCATTAAGTTGAAGCCAGAATGTTCTTGTGGCTGGCAGTTGCCTGACAAGTGCATAGTTCAGCCGTCAATGCAAAGAAAGCCTGGAGATGGGCTGTGTTCCACCATTTTATATGGGTGGTGTGTGCATGAATGATCTTTGTAGGGCCATTACATATGCTGCTTCTGTTTTCTCACATAGTTTTAATGGCACAATTTCACAATAATACTTCCTGTTTTCCTGACTTTTGTAAGGCCCCATGATGCTTGTAATGTCCATTTACATAGTTTTATAGCCACCTCCTAACTTTATTGAATACCTTCAGTTTTATCAATGATGTGTACACAGTATGCTTATTTGGCTTTTCCTACATAGTCCTAGAGCGCGTGGTATTCTTCTGTTTTTAGGTACAACTCCTCTAATACAGTTACTTGTGTGTTTATACGCTAAAGGACATGCTTTGTGTGGCTGTCTTTAACCAATTAGGGACCGACACAGTACAAATCTACGTTGGGCAGGGGGCGCTGCGGTTCTGACCGGACGCAAACTCTACGTCGTATTCACCGCCCGTCCCCGCTGCAATGTGCTGCCCTGCCGCCTCTATGACGGCAGAGCACTGTGAGCCGGGCAGGAGCTGTTTTCATTGGCTCCTGGCCCTGTCATTACTGGAAGCCAATCCCATTGGCTTACATTGAGTGACAGGGTCAGGAGCCAATGAAAGTGGCTCCTGACCGGCGCACAGTGTGCTGCTGTCATAGAGACGGCAGAGAGAGCAGCCTGCGGCAGGGACAGAGCGACATGACCGGCGGGAGTGATGGTTTTTTGCAGCGATTCGTCGGTATGCGGCATCTTAGCGTACCAGCAGCCTCTGGTCCTTATGGGGGCAGAGGCTGCCAGTACCGAAGTTGTTAAAAAGGGCATCTGGTCAATGATGCAATATATCAAAACTACTCATTTCTAGCCTTGCTTTCAAGTACTGTACTTGCATGCTAGTCTTAGTGCTTGCAGGAAAAACTCCCGCCTAGCAAATATTTGCCATAAATGTGTTCTGAAGTACTAAAGGTAATCTAAACAAAGATGAGGCCTCTTTCTTAAAGGCAGGCAGCTAAAGGTGGTATCAGCTTCTCTTGTACACTGTTTGGCCGCTTGCTAGAGATTGGTATCGGCAATAGACAGGATACCTCACCATAGAGTCACATCTAACTGCTGTGGCATGCTCAGAAGCGACATGATGCATCTCTTTAGCACCACTGCATGTCGACCACGGACACAAGTGGTGTGCAATTTAAATTGCGTCTGACACTTGTGGAGTTTTTGTTTTTTTTTTCTTGTAAGGGGGCTGCTTTATTTATTATTATTATTATTTTATTATTATTTAGTATTTATATAGCGCCGACATATTACGCAGCGCTGTACTATGTATGTGTGTGTGTGTGTGTGTGTGTGTATATATATATATATATATATATATATATATATATATATATATATATATATATATATATATATATATATATATATATATATATATATATATATATATATATATATATATATATATATATATATATATATATTCACTAACTGTCCCTCAAAGGAGCTCACAATCTAATCCCTACCTTTGCCATATGTCTATATTATGTAGTGTACGTACTGTAGTCTAGGGCTAATTTTTAGGGGGGGCCAATTAACTTATCCGTATGTTTTTGGAATAATTGCATCAGACAGAAAGTTCTGCAGTTCTCCTTCTCCCCTGAAGACACAGGAGAGACTATTAAAAATACCCTGAACGAGCGGGCAGATTACATGTTTCTGACTGGATTAGCTGCCTACTTGTTTCAGGTATGTGATTCAGACAATACTGAAGCCAGTAAGATCAGCAGGACTGCCAGGCAACTGGTGGTGTTTGAAAGGAAATGGATATGACCGATTCCAAATCCATCTCACTTCAGGTTCCCTTTAATATGTTTTTTCCCCAACCTACCAACAGTCATACCACATTTGAATTTGGACATAACGGTACATTGTAAGACCTATTTGTGTGCAGGGGTGACTTGTAGTCTAGTAACTCATTGTGAATATGGTAGCGTTAAAAGGTCAGAACCACTTTAGGTTTTCTTGCATTTAGTGTTTTTAGCCGGGGAGAATATATGTTCACTTTATGTTAAGACATCTGGGAGTAACCTTTAACTTTTTTATTTGCCCTGCCTAAGTTTTAGATAACTTTAGGCAGGGCTGCCTCAGCTGGCTACACTCGGGCTGCTTAATGCAGTCTAAAGCAGAGCGGCTCTAAAGCGCTTAATATTTACTGGTTTGGCTCTCTTATTCCTAAGCAGTGCTGTAATGTCGTCTTCGTCCTCAGTGTCCTGATCACATGTGACATGATCGGGACCTGAAGGAGGATGCCAGCATTACAGCACCGCTCGGTGGAAGAAGTAGAGAGCTGATCCTGCAAGGGGAGAGCGAAGCCTGCATCTGGAGCAGATAAATATGAAGCAGTCCCTGCTGCTCTGTATAATGCTATCTATCAATCATCTCAGGGAAAATGTTAATAAGGGGACCCCCAGATGTCTGATCCCTTTCAGATAAATAAAGTAAGTTATTTAGGGCAATTGACTATTTAGAATACATGTTTAGATTGAAATGTATTAATAATTTTATAAACAATCTATTTCATCTGTACTACTGTTTTCATATTTATGCTTTATTCTGCGCTGTGTACTTCTATTTTCTATTTCTTATATCGTTTCTACTTCTATTTTATCCTTCTGTTCTTATAGTTTTCTTTTTTCTTCTTTCTTCTGTTCTTCTTGTAATCTTGACTCAATCTTCTGTATTCCTTCTATTCTCACTGCATCCTGCCAAAGCACTTTCTGGCTTTGGCCCCAGTCCTCACTGCCCTGCTTAACCTCTCCCTATCCACAGGCACCTTCCCTTCAGACTTAAAGCAGGCCACTGTACTACCCCTGCTCAAGAAAGCTTCCCTCGACCCCCTCACTATCATCCAACTACCGCCCTATCTCCCTCCTCCCCTTTGCCTCAAAACTCTTTAAGTGCCTGGTTCACAAACACCTGAGCCAGTACCTCAATACCAATTCCCATTGGACCCACTGCAAAAAATGGATTTCGGTCTGCCCACTCAACCGAAACACCTCTTGCTAAAGCGGTCAATAACCTCGCCTTAGCTAAAGCTGAAGGCAAATACTCCATTCTCCTCCTCCTTGACCTTTTAGCAGTTTTTGACTCAGTGGACCATCCCCCTACTCCTCCAGTCCATGGGCATTCATGACTTTGCCCTGGCCTGGGCATCTCCAAATTCTCCTACACGACCTCCTTCAATTAGTCCTCATCCACCCCCAACCACCTCTTGGTGGGAGTCCAGCAAGGCTCGATCCTTGGCACCCACTGTTCTCCCTATACACATCCTCCATTGGCAAGGTTATCTCCTCCATGAATTTTAACTATTATGTGTATGCAGATGACACCCATATCTACCTCCACACCACTGACCTATCTACCACTACCATGGACAAGGTTTCCTCCTATCTACCAGCCATCTCCTCCTGGGTGTCCGCTAGGTGACTAAAACTAAACCTGGACAAAATGGAATTTATGATCTTCCCACCTTGGCCATCCCTGAACCCCCCCTACCCCCCCCCCCCCCCCCCCCCCCCCCAGATGTGCATGTCACTGTTAGCTAGGCCTGAATGATTATAGGAAAATTTGAATTGCACGATTTCTGTCAAATTGCAATTTCGATTCAGTACACGATTTTCGATACACAACGATGGATCATAATCAGATTGATCTGACCATCCATGACACAAAAACCCTTGTGTGAACCCAGCCTTAACCCAGGTGTAGAACTTAGTAATAGGCTCCCCTATTGTGCAACTTATTACTCCTGGAAGAAAATTGGAGATTTCAAGGCAGTCATTACAGAGAAAACAAATTTATGGTTTGTAAAAAAAAACAGCATTTTGGTGTACACAGCTCCATGGCGGACTACAATTAAATGTGTGTGTATGTGTATATCTATCTATCTAGCATTACACGCATATGGTATGTATATGTACAAATACACACACACACACACACACACACAACATCAGTGACTCGCCATATACCCTATCAGTGCTCCGGGGGGTGAGTGAAATAGTTTTGTGTTGTGTAGAAGCAGTGAGGTGACACTTTTGGTGTCAGTCTCAGTCACCCCCAGCCATGCAGCAGCACACACTGGACTGGCAGTGAGGGGACCACAGTATTCATAGTAGTTGTCACTGGCGGCATGCCGGTTAGAGTGGGACAGAAGTGTTAATTACTGTGGATGGCTCCTCGGGCAGCGTGTCTCCGGCTCTTCTCATCTTCCGGGGGTAGGGGCGGAATGAGCCCTTCTCCTTCTCCTTCTCCTTCTCCTTCTCCTTCTCCTTCTCCTCCTCCTCCTCCTCCTTAGATAGTTTTACCCCTGATCACGATTTTCGATTTTAAAACCAAAAATCGTTCAGCCCTACTGTTAACCACACTACCATTCGCCCTACCTCTCAAGCCCGCTGTCTGGGAGTCACCCTGGAAAAGTCCTGCAACTTCCATCTCCGCAACATCTGTACAATCCGCTCTTTCATGACCTCTGTCACCACCCAACTCCTCATCCATGCCCTCATAATTTTTCCGCATTGACTACTGCGATGCTCTTCTGTCTGTTCTCCCTATGACTCGAGTTGCCCTGCTGCAGTCTGTCATGAATGCACCAGACAGAATTATCCACTCCTCCCATCGCTCCAACACGGCGGCTCCCCTCTGTGAATCCCTCCGCTGGCTTCCTATCCAGTCCAGAATCCGATTCAAGATATTGTGTGTGACCTACAAATCCGTCCACAAAACCTGTCCAACCTACATTTACGATCTCAGATGTAAACGCCTAGCTGCTCACTCCGCTCATCCAATGAACATCGCCTGACCACCACCCACATCAGATTCCCATGCACCCCTCCAGGACTTCTCAAGAGCTACTCAAACACTATGGAACTCCCTACCTCCACCCATTAGAGCTACGCCCTCCTTCAACATCTTCAAGAAGGCCCTCAAAACTTACCTTTTAACTCTGGCCTATCCCCCCCCCCCCCCTCATTGGTGCTGTCAACCCACAGCTGAACCCTGGTCCCCTACCTTTCGTGTCCCTACCCTCTCCCTCTAGATTGTAAGCCTTCAGCAGGGTCCTCATCCTTGTGTCTCCTACCTGTTCACGCACCTCCTCGACTGGCCTAATCTCCATGCTCCGATCCAGTGACTTACTAAGCATTACCTTGTACTCCTACTGTGCTGCGTGATCTGGTTGGCATGTATTCCTGTATTGTCTTATTGCTGTATGCCACCCTTAAATATTGTCTCTAACATTAACTAATGTTCATCCCTGCGTAATATATTGGTGCTTTATAAATACAATAAATAGTGATCCAGCTGTCTTGGTCCATTCATGTGGATCAATTTGAATTTACATGAACGCCTATTTTAATGGTCACACTTTTTTTTACAATACCTCATTAAATCTGCCTCCCTGTTTTACCTAGTTTTTAGAGCTGTGCTTATGAAATCTATTTTGCATCGATGTGTAATATTACTTTATTTTTACAGTATACATTCAGACAGAGGCTTCAATCTGCCTCTTCCTATTATATATGCAGATGCTGCAGCAGACTCTGAACCCTGGGCCCTGTTTTGATTGGCCAGTAAGTTGCAGTCAATTAGCTACTTATGCTGCGCACACACTGGCGACTATGGTCGTTTGAAACAGCTAATGATCGTTCCGCCGACAATCGGGAAAAAAACTTTACCCAACGATCATTAACACGAACGACATCGGGACGACGGAAATATCCAACCTGACGGATCGTATCTACCGACAATCGTTACAAAACTATAGTGTGTACAGACATCGGCCGAGAACGATCGTTACAAGGGCCAATGCGCCTGCGTTTGATTCTGCCCAGCTTCAGTACTTCCTTTGTAGCGCGGCTGTAAAGATTGTTTCATTGCTCATTTCAATTAAACTTTGTGTTCAAGTTCACAAACCTATATTTGTATCTATTGTAACTCCATGTCAGTGTTTTTTTTTTTAAATTTTATATAAGTATGTACGCAACATTTCCTTCTGATCGTTCTTTTCTGCGAGAACGATCGTTACAATGTGTATGATGATCGCTGCATCCCATCGTTGCATTCCTATCATTGCCGTATCGTTCGTCTTTCAATTATCGTTCCTAGCGAACGATCGTTATCGCAAGTGTGTACGTAGCATAAGTTTCAATCCCAAGTGACCAATCAGAGGGTTGCTTACCCTTGAAGGTTTATAAATTGACACTCTGGCTAGATTCACAGTGGGACGTTGCGTTTTGATGCCACGTTAAAGTCGCACCGCAAGCTTACAACGCAACGCGCCCAAAAAGTGGCAACGCAGCGTTACCGTCGCATACAGCAGATACAGTAAAAAATACAGGCAATGAAAAGTATGCTTCCAAGTCATTACTGAGCATGTGCAAACAGTCCAACGCAGCTAATAACGTGTATAACGCACTGCATGCAGTACTTTTACTTAACATGCAGTGTTAGACACCAACGCAACGTGTGCACTGTGAACAGGGCATTGATTTTTCATTGCAGTGAGTTATTCTGCGTTAAATGCTGTTTTAACGCGCGACTTTAACGTCCCACTGTGAACTTAGCCTAATTGTTTCATAAGTGTTTCCCAACAGGCAGTTTAGGGAAGAGGGGAAAGGGCTGCTGATATTATTCTGATCACAGTAGCTCCATTACTGACTTGACTTTTTTTTGTTTACTTAAGGAGCTGTCAATTGCTTGTGCATTACCACCGGATTTTTACATCTAGCATTAATGGGTGGTTCATGAAATGTGGAGGGCTGCCTTTTGACGACCTTTGTAAGCAAAACTTGAAGCTATGTATGTGAATCAAATATGCTATTCAATCTCTTCCCCCCCCCCCCCCCCCCCTCCCTCTTTATTTTTATTTTTTTCCAATTTTTTTTCTAAAATCTAATGCGAAAAGAAACTGGGCTGGTTCACACTGAGCTTTGTGAACTTTTAATTGTTAGCGTTTTTAAAGCTCTGTAACAGCGCTTTTGTAATGCAATCCTATGTGCTCACATGAGCAGTAAGCTTTTTTTTTTTTTCTTTTTGTAATTGCAAATGCAGGTCCTGCACCATTTTCTGGTCTCTTGCGCTTCAATGCAAGGTATAGGAAAAAGCGCAAATCGCTTTAGAGGCGTTGTGAACAGTGATTTTGTGAGTGTTCTGGCAAATTTTCTTTAAAAGCCATTCAATTCCCGGTCGAAAAGTGCACTACCTGTTTGTCTGCAAACAGAAAATTGCAAAACAAAAAAGCATACGAAATCGTTTGCCAAAAACAGCCAGTAAGCCGGTAACCACGTCACAAAATCACTCATAAAAGCATTTAGTGATTGCATGTGTGATTTATATTGTTAACTAGGCCTAATTTTGACAATCACTGATGACCTCACAAGCTCAAATACTAGAAGTAGGGCTTATGTGTCAATAAAAATGGGAGCAAATTTGCAGCAATTGCGTAGAGCAGGGGTCCCCAAACGTTTTGGGTCGAGGGCCGGGTAAACATACTTCAGACTGCTGGGGGGCCGAAGTATACATAAAATTATGTAGAATTCTTTGCGGGCCAGACAGTGAAGCATACCCAGGTGACAACCTGCAGTCCAATTGGACAGCAGTGTCACCTGATGTGGAATTTGATTGAAAACCAACTAATTACTGCTTTCTGGCTTCCATGTGGATGGGTGGTGCCAGCACTGCTATTCTATATGCAGACCACCAATATTTAAAGATGTAGCAGACCGCATCTATAAGTAATACATTTTTTGTGTGTGGGGGCCGGTAAAAATGTATCGGGGCCGCATTCGGCCCGCAGGCCTTAGTTTAAGGACCACTGGCCTAGAGAAACCAGCTAGTTTTGTGGGTTTGTTTGTTTTTGTTTTATTACGCAGCTGAAGCCTAATTGGTTGCTCTGTCTGCTCCACTTTTCCTAGAGCTTCCTGTGCACCAGTTTTAATATGTCATCCCTAAGGGCCTGTACACACTGAAAAACGCAGGCAAAAACGCAAGCGCATGCGTTTTTAAAGTGCCTGTAGTTTTAAAAACGCATGCGCTTTTGCCTGCGTTTTTTGTGCGTTTGCGTTTTTCTTGTAATTGCTGATTGGCTAAAGAATCCTTTGTTTTTTTTTTCTAGTTTACATTTCAACAGGAATCAGGACATTGCAGTCTCTTCTGGGATACTGACTTTTGAAAAACGCAGGCAAAAACGCAAGCGCATGCGTTTTTAATGCGTTTTTCATGCGCTGCGCTTAAAAAAGCGCAGCAGGCACTGCGTTTGCGTTTTTTTAAAAACGCATCGCACCAGTGTGTACAAGTCATCACGATTTTCATTCTTTTTCAAAAGACCTTGCGTTTTTAAAAACGCATGCGTTTTTAAAAACGCAACGCAAGCGCAGCAGTGTGTACAGGCCCTAAAGCGTTTAATCACGACATGATTTATCTATTCACACAGCCCTGAATCAAAGCATTTTGAGTGTAACTTCTTGCTCATGTGGTGCTAAATTATTGTAAATACTGTCTACTTCACAATGGCAAAACTACAGTGTTGCCCATAATTATTCATACCCCTGGAAAATTTTGACTTAAAGTTAATTTTATTCAACCAGCAAGTATTTTTTTTTGATGGAAAGTGTCATAGGTGTCTCCCAAAAAATAAGACTAAGTACATGAGGCATTTATTATGGGAAAAAATTGCTCAGTTTTTTTTATTTACATTTCAGCAAAAAGTGTCCAGTTCAAAAGTATTCACACTCTTTTCAATAATCAATTTAAAAGACTTAATTGGCCATTACAGCAATCAAACGCTTCCTATAATTAGACAAGCTTTTTGCTTGTCTCCGCAGGTATTTTTGCCCATTCATCTTTAACAATGAGCTCAAAAGCTTTTGTGAGACACCAATGTAATTTCCTGTCAAAAATTACTTGTTGAATAAAAGTAACTAAGTAAAAATTTGCCAGGGATATGAATAATTATAGGCAGCACTGTACATGTTGGCTATCTGCTAGGGATGAGCCAGCGTAGTTTTGTGGAAAGTGAAACTGTACCCTCTCATATCTGAGGAGTGAGCTGAGGGTTAATCTACCTGGATGTCTGCCTCTTGCTGTGGCGTTCCACACTGTGCTGTATTCTCCTCCAAACTCTTCAGGTACCAGGAGCAGGTATCCTTTCGCTTCTTGTGCAATTGTGCGCACTCGTCTCTAGTAGCAGCCTCTTTGTTGTGACAGTTTCACTTTAACACACATCTTTGTGACAGTGCAGCGATCTAGATGGAACATTGCCAGAAACAGGTAGAACTTTTTTGTCCTAGGAAAAGCAGACAATTGAAGTGCTCATGTTTCATGTTTAGTATTGTGTAATACTATAAACCAGGTTGATCTACTCAACACATGTACAGGCTTGTTTAAAAGGACACACATAACTGACAGAACACTGAAAGATGAGATCTGTTAGGTTGCTATTGGCTGCTTATAAAGTGCAAAGTAACATCACCAACTCTCATAACTGCAGAGAAGTCTAGCATAGAAATAGACAGAAATGCTATGTGAACGCTGCAGATATTAAAACTCATCCATCTTTCTGATTTAAATTTCTCCAGTGGATTATCTACTCATATGCAGTATTGTGTTTTTAATATTGTCCTGCATTACAGTGGAAATATAGGCATATATTAAAGCTATGAACCCTGCATAGCAGTTTGTTCAAGCAATGCTGCCCAGTCTTTCAGAATTGTAGAAGGTGGAACTGTGACAGTTTCCTCTTCACCTCACCACAGAGGACACACAGTACATTTATATGAATTATCCAGAGGATCAGGTTCAGACTATCTGTAACCTACAAAGCTCTACACAATGTATCTTCCATCCCCTCATTAATTTTCAAGTATGCCCCAAGTATAAACTTCATTTTTAATGCTGTCTTGAGGGAGAAAAAAATTGTGCACTGCTCAAGGCCTTTGATAGTTTAATTACACAAGGACTTGTGACCTCAAGCATGGGCATGGATCCTACTTACAGTGCCTGTTAGGGACTGCGATAATTTGTCAAATTTTAAAGAGACTCCGTAACAAAAATTGCATCCTGTTTTTTATCATCCTACAAGTTCCAAAAGCTATTCTAATGTGCTCTGGCTTACTGCAGCACGTTCTACTATCACCATCTCTGTAATAAATCAACTTATCTTTCTCTTGTCAGACTTGTCAGGCCTGTGTCTGGAAGGCTGCCAAGTTCTTCAGTGTTGTGGTTCTGCTATGAACTCCCCCTTCCAGGCCCCTCTCTGCACACTGCCTGTGTATTATTTAGATTAGGGCAGCTTCTCTCTTCTCTCTTATCTTTTACAAGCTGGATAAATCCTCCCCTGAGCTGGCTGGGCTTTCACATACTGAGGAATTACATACAGGCAGAGCTGTCTGCACTCTGCAGGAAGAAACAGCCTGACACTTCAGTGGAAGGTAGCTGCAGGGGAAAAGAAACACACAAATGATCTCTTGAGATTCAAAAGGAAGGGTGTATACAGCCTGCTTGTGTATGAATGTATTTTCTATGTGTGGACATACTGTACATCAATCTACTTCCTGTTTTGGTGGCCATTTTGTTTGTTTATAAACAAACTTTTTAAAACTGTTTTTAACCACTTTTAATGCGGCGAGGAGCGGCGAAATTTTGACAGAGGGTAATAGGAGATGTCCCCTAACGCACTGGTATGTTTACTTTTGTGCGATTTTAACAATACAGATTCTCTTTAACACTGTGTCACTTTGAAAAATGTCTAAAAGGTCTGTAAAGGAATATTATTAATATATCCTAAAGCCTTGGAATTAAAGGACAACTAAAGTGAGGGATATGGAGGCTGTCATGTTTATTTCCTTTTAAACAATGCAGATAGTCTTACTGATCTGTCCTGTCTTTTGCTGCAGTAGTGTCCAAATCACGTACCTATAACAAGCATGCAACGTATCTACTCAGATTTCAGTCACAAACACTTGATCTGCTTGTTTGTTCCACATTTATGGCTAAAAGTATTAGTTTGTGTGTCATCAGTGCAGCCAGGCTATGTGTATTGTTTAAAAGGAAATAAATATGGCAGCCTCCATATCCCTCTCACTGGAATCAACCCACTAGGAACGGTTTTCTGAGCGCTTTGTGATTTGAAAAGCTCTTGCTAATGTAATGCTATCTGTGTGATCCCACTTGAGCGATGTGATTTTATAGAAATCCCCCATAGCATTGTATTAGCAAGAGCTTTTTCAAATTACTAGTGCTTAGAATAGGCTTCTAGTGGATTTGAGCCCCTAGGGCAGTGGTTCCCAACCTTTTTGGAGTCGTGACACATCAAACTAAACGTTCAGATCTCCGTGACACGTAGACTAAATGCATGTGATGAGAGACAGCGTTTCCTAACTAAATGCACATAAGAGACAGCGTTTCACCAGTAAATGCAGGTAATGACAGACAGCCTTTCACCTGTAAATGCATGTGATGAGAGACAGTGTTACCCAGTAAATGCACATAAGAGACAGCTTTTCACCAGTAAATGCACATAAGAGACTTCTTTTCACCAGTAAATGCACATAAGAGACTTCTTTTCACCAGTAAATGCACATAATAAGAGACTTCTTTTCACCAGTAAATGCACATAAGAGACAGCTTTTCACCAGTAAATGCACATAATGACAAACAGCCAGTTGTCCCCAGTATATGTAGGCAGGTGTATATGTGCCCAGTATATGTAGGTAGGTGTGTATGTGCCCAGTATATGTAGCCAGAGGTATATGTGCCCAGTATATGTAGCCAGAGGTATATGTGCCCAGTTTATGTAGCCAGAGGTATATGTGCCCAGTATATGTAGGCAGGGGTATATGTGCCCAGTATATGTAGCAAAGGGTATATGTACCCAGTATATATAGCCAGGGGTATATGTGCCCAGTATATGTAGCAAAGGGTATATGTGCCCAGTATATGTAGCAAAGGGTATATGTGCCCAGTATATGTAGCCAGGGGTATATGTGCCCAGTATATGTAGCCAGGGGTATATGTGCCCAGTATATGTAGTCAGGTGTATATGTAGCCAGAGGTATATGTGCCCAGTATATGTAGCCAGAGGTATATGTGCCCAGTATATGTAGCCAGAGGTATATGTGCCCAGTATATGTAGCCAGAGGTATATGTGCCCAGTATATGTAGCCAGAGGTATATGTGCCCAGTATATGTAGCCAGAGGTATATGTGCCCAGTATATGTAGGCAGGGGTATATGTGCCCAGTATATGTAGCCAGGGGTATATGTGCCCAGTATATGTAGCAAAGGGCATATGTGCCCAGTATATGTAGCAAAGGGCATATGTGCCCAGTATATGTAGCCAGGGGTATATGTGCCCAGTATATGTAGCCAGGGTTATATGTGCCCAGTATATGTAGCCAGGGGTATATGTGCCCAGTATATGTAGCCAGGGGTATATGTCACAAAAGGTGGATCAGCGCAACACCAGGCCGCCTCCGAATGGCCTCCATCAGAGATGCGCTGAGCTCCCCCCAGGAACTACAAACGCACCTTGAACCCAAACAGAAGCTCTGCATATACTTCAAAAGCATGGCTGTTAAGTGGGAGCAGCTGACAAAAAACGAATTACATTAGTACATAGCAAGGAAATGAGCAGCGCTACTTAAAAACAGACTAGTGCCTACCTGCAAAAGAGTGCAAGCCCCACTTGTGGGGTCGAATACACACCGAGCATACACATGACCTGTCTACCACTAGAGGAGGATGTTGGTTTCCATTAACAGCTTGCATGCAACCTATTAAGTACTCGTCCCTCCCACTGCAAAGAAGTCAATCCTCCATGGGAGGGGCCTAACACTAACTAAATCCTAACCTATGTATATGCATAGCCTGGGTGCGGCTAATCAAATAAAATCGAAAATTGCGCAAAAGGTGGATCAGCGCAACACCAGGCCGCCTCAGGTGTATATGTGCCCAGTATATGTAGCCAGGTGCCCCCCCCCCCCCAGGAGGAGAGAGCGAGGGAAGGAGAGCGGCACCTCAGGGTGCTCTCCCTCCCTCGCTCTCTCCTCCGAAACAAAGTGCGGTGGCTGGAAGAGGGGCGGAACCTACCTTCCGTGTCTCCGTCTGGTCTTGTTGCAGGCGCGGGATGATTTGCCACTACTCTGGTCTACTCTGGATGATTTGCCACTACCCCAGGAAAAGAACTGCTACTTTTGCTGAATAACCTTCCATTGTGCCTTGGATTTGCTGAGCTCTGTGTTTAGGAGGATGGGTTCATGCTTTATTGGACCTTAAAACTGGCCTAAGGCTATGTACACATTTGCAATCCCTGTCGCTTGATCCTTTAGGTGGCAGATCATGGCCAATTTGTGTCTGTTGTATGGAGAGATGCGGATGGGTCAATGAGCGGTGCAGGATGAAGCAGCTCCCTGCTGGCAGGTGAAGTGGTGAACACAGTGATTGGTGGCTGCTTAGTATCTGGGGTCTCTAAGGATCCTTCATGCTGGCTCTTTAGGCTACATGGGAAGGTCTTATTGCCACACTGTAGATGCATGCACGATTCTTGCCCAATAGGCTGAGTTCAATCAAGTGTATGTACATAGCTTACGCTCTGCTACATGGGAGGTAGAGTTTGCATCTGTAGTCTGATGTTCAAAAAGTTAGGAGTGGTTTTGAATGCACAAGGGAAAGCAAGTCTGTAAAGTACTTGTCTGTCTAGACACCTTTGCTGTACAGTAGTTCCAGCATTCTCTAAAGTATTATCATTATAAACATAAACAATGAGCATTCATAAAGATTCTGGCTAAAGTAATTACAGGTATCTGGGTGTATGCATGTTTACAGCATTGTTCGCCTCAACTCAACTCTGCTAATAACTCAATTACCATCTCAGTCCAACAGCAAGTTTTCCTTCTTACAACTGAATCTGTTTTTCCATTAAACAATGTTACTCTTTTTTTTTTTTTTAATGATGTCCATTTACATTTTAGAATGATTCTTTTTCCCATGGTAAACAGCAGGGCATTCTATCAGTGGCAAAAGTTATGCAAACATTGGTTTGTTTTCATAGACCTGTTTAATGAAAAATAAGCAAAGAACAGAGACTTGCAATATGTCTTAGAAAGCACATTAAAGTCTAGCGTTTTTATTTTTGTTTTTTTTTCTGAAAAAAAAATATACAGCTTATCCCCAAGCACAGGCTGACCCACAGATAAGCCCGCTACACGTATGAACTAAAAATGGGCCAAAATCTGCCATCCATTGATTAGCCGAACCCTCCTCTCTCCCATAAGGCACCCCAGCCTCACATGCTGAGTATGCTGATGAATGCATACCTGCAACTCCTCATTTGTATTATGGTATTAAATGCTGAGCTGAAATCCTAAGGATAAAATCCTGGTTTAGGTTCCTGGGGTGTCTAGATGCTGTAGTACATAATGCATACACATGTTAACCAGCTGAGCGGTCTGGACGAGCTCAGCTCGTCCACCACCGCCGGAGGCTGCCGCTCAGGCCCTGCTGGGCCGATTTTCATCAAATAAAAAGCAGCACACGCAGCCGGCACTTTGCCAGCCGCGTGTGCTGCCTGATCGCCGCCGCAGCGCGGCGATCCGCCGCGTGCAGCGGCGAAAGAGGGTCCCCCCAGCCGCCTGAGCCCAGCGTAGCCGGAACAAAAAGTTCCGGCCAGCGCTAAGGGCTGGATCGGAGGCGGCTGACGTCAGGACGTCGGCTGACGTCCATGACGTCACTCCACTCGTCGCCATGGCGACGAGGTAAGCGAAACGCGGAAGGCTGCTCATTGCGGCTTTCCGTGTTACTTCTGGCCGCCGGAGGCGATCAGAAGAACGCATCCGGAGCGCCCTCTAGTGGGCTTTCATGCAGCCAACTTTCAGTTGGCTGCATGAAATAGTTTTTTTTTTTTTATTGAAAAAAAACCCTCCCGCAGCCACCCTGGCGATCTTAATCGAACGCCAGGGTGGTTAATGGTGTCGTCTGCTGATCTATTAGGCCTGTAGGCAAATTGCAGAGAGTCCAGCAGGGGATCTGTGATGGATTTCAGATAAGCCATTATCAGTTTTTCAAATGCTTTCATAACCAATGATGTCAGGGCAACAGACCTGTAATAGTTTAAGCATGTAGGTTTGGTTTTTTTTGGAATTGGTACAATGATTGAGCTTTTTAAAACAGGTAGGGACAATTGAGAGTCCCTGAAATGATTTGAATGTCTGTGAATACAGGTGCTAATTGATCGGCGCAGTTTCAGACACTTCAGTCACTGAGTCTGGTCCAGGTGCTTTGTTTTCTGTCTTTTGAAGAGTTTGTTTACATCTTATTGGCATATTGGTTGAACATACACAACTGGGGACAGGTTAGCAGATTGTGTCTGGCCTCCTGTGTTGTGTAAATGCTGAGGCACCTCAGGGGGTACTTTTTTTTTTTTTTTTGTTTGCCTCAGTAATGGCTCTCTGCAGTTTGTATTTCACAGCTTTGTAGAGGACTTTATCACTTATACGATATGCCCTTTCTTTATCGAGGCACAGCTTCCTAAGATGTCATGTAAACCAGGGTTTATCATTACTGTACCTGATGCACTTTTTAGTGGGGATACAGGACTCTTCGCAAAAGGTAATGTATGATGTCACCGCATCAGTGTATTCATTTAGGTTACTGGAGGATTCTTTAAATAAATTCCAGTCAGTCAAATCAAAGCAGCTCTGTAGTTTTTCTACAGCTTCGCTTGTCCATTTCTTAACTGTGTCCACAAAAGGTTTGGCAGTTTTTAATCTTTGGATGTATGTTGGGATAAGCTTTACAACAGCATGATCTGAGTTCCCCAAAACTGCCCTGCTGACAGTGATACGAGT
Organism: Hyperolius riggenbachi; assembly: GCF_040937935.1. NCBI lineage: Eukaryota > Metazoa > Chordata > Amphibia > Anura > Hyperoliidae > Hyperolius > Hyperolius riggenbachi. Next base: position 361,813,831 of record NC_090648.1, on the reverse strand, counting down.
CCTTAGTCGTGGTCTAACAGTGATCAAGTGTCTTACCTTCCCTAGTTGCGCTTGTGACGTGTTGCCTGTATTTGGGGAGTTCTTTGGAAAGGTTAGCACTTTTGAAATCCCCTAGTATGATAAAAATATAATCTGGGTACTCCCTTTCCACCTCGGTGATTTGATCTGCGAGATCTTTGAGTGCAGGCTTCACAAGTTTGTGGTGGGATGTACACTGCAGCCAAAAAAAATGAAGAAATCTCACGGAGTGAATAGTAGGGTCTGCAGGTTATGAAGTGTTCCCAGCCCAGCCGAGCATGTCCTTTAAATAACTGTAACATCCGTCCACCACCTATCATTAATATAGAAACAGAGTCCTCCACCTTTGGTTTTGCCATAAATAAGTGGGTCCCGGTAAGATCTGTAGAGTGTAAATCCATTAGACCTCTTAAACAGTAAGACGTTGCGTTTGATGCGACGTTAAGGTCGCACAATGTGCCCCTAAGACAACGCATTGTGCACTATAACTTTGACGTTATAGTGCATTCTTCAGCCCTGCATTTGGTGCGCCGTTTGCATCGCACAGTGATGGAACGAAAAAAAGAACATGCGTAAAAAAAAAAAAAAAGAGAAATTACGGAGCATGTGCAAACAGAGTAACACAGCTAAAAACGTGTATAACGCATAGCATGCAGCACTTTAATTTAACGTGCAGCGTTAGACACCAACGCAACGTCTGCACTGTGAACAGCCCATTGCTGTAAGTTATTGTGCGGTACATGTTGTTGTAACGTGCGACTTTATAACGTCGCACTGTGAAAGAGGCCTTAATCTGCAGAGCGTTGTCTGGAATAAGCTCAGATAGCCAAGTTTCTGTGAAGCAAAGAGCAGCGGAGAGATGAAAGTCCTTCTTTGTTCTGATCAGTAGTTGAAGCTCATCTAGTTTGTTACATATGGACCTGACATTAGAGAGTATGATTCCAGGTAGTGGAGAGCGCAGTCCTCTGCATCGAGAGTCTTGATCCCGGAGCGCTTGCCTCTTCTTCTAAGCTTCACTGCCTGATTCAGCACAGTAGCTCCACTGGTTAGGATCCCCAGAAGATCAAGAGTAGATGAAATATCAAGGGGTAGATTATATTTAGCTAATTTCGAATGCTCAGTAGTTCACTGGTGAAGGTTATTCGGGTTGGGTTGCATGAGGCAATGTTGAAAAACAAAAATACATAAAACAAACCTAAAAAGACAGAGCAAGCTGCCGAGGCTGCCATCTCCAGGCGCCTCCTCCTCGTCAGGCGCTATATAAACCTTGAGGCAGTGGGCTGATGGGAGAGCAGTGGAGAAAACGGGGTAAATTCACATTAGTGATTCGGCAAACCGGGCTGGATTTAAAAAAAAAAACAAATTAAAAAAAATCTTAGGTGGCAAGTTTGCAGCACTTGGGTCGTATCAGAATATAGCAACTACTGCTTAAAGGTTAATTAGTTAGGGTTTGTACTATTGCAGTCACTCTCACACACCTACATCATCAGCAGCGATGGGATCACGATTAGTCACAAGTCCCTAAGGACTCAAATTCGTGATTTAAATGAGGCTTAATTGCCTCAGCTGTGTGGCTGGATGTCAAGGGGTTACTCAAGCCGGAAGGAGGAATTGCACGGTGGTGAGGCTTGCAACGCATCCAATAGGATGCCTGCAAGCTGTTAGGAGCGCAGGGAGGAAGACGGACCTATTGGTAACTAATAGAGATGGCCCGAACGGTTCCAGGCGAACTTTGGGTGGTTCGCGTTCGCCAGAGACGGCGAACTTTTACGGAAGTTCGATTCACCCCATAATACTCCATTACAGTCAACTTTGACCCTCTACATTAGTCAGCAGGCACATTGTCACCAATCAGACTACACTCACTGCTGGAGCCCCACCTCCCCTTATAAAAGGCATTTTACTCACTCGTCTGCCTACAGTAATTAAGGGACAGCTGCTGACAGACTCTGCTAGGGAAAGCTTAGTTAGGCTCTTGTAGGCTTGGTAGCTTGCTCCTGGCTGATTGTTATTCCTTATATTGCACCCCACAACAGCTCCCTCTCTCCCTCTCCTCCTCCTCCGGAGGAGGGTCTTGTCTTCCAGGGAATTGTAGGATTTCAAAAGCCAGCTTACATACCTTGGCCGGGAATTGAACCCAGGTCTAGTTCTTGGTAGGCAGCTCTCCTCACCACTATACCACCACCAACACTACCAACTAAAGCCAGCCTAGCATGTACCATTATGATATATCCAAGAGAAAAATGAGCTTGCTTAGGGATTTGTAGGATGTCAAAAGCCAACTCTCATACATTGGCCAGGAATCGAACCCAGGCCTACCACATGGTAGGCTGCTATCGTAACCATTCTAGGCGGAGGAAGGGAGGAGGGAGGATTACACTTTCTGATGATGTAAAGCAGTGTAGGCCTGCAATTGAACATTCAATGAGATGTCTGACCATAAACCACTGCTTTTGTATCAAAATCAGATTTTATTTTTTTTTCTGGAACTTTTGATGTTTATTCCACTCAACCATGTCTCCCTCCAGGTATTAGACCCCTTGAAAGATCTTTTCCATCACTTTTGTACGCAGCATAATTTTTTCTAATTTTCCAAGTTCGCCTCTCCATTGAAGTCTATTACGGTTCGCGAAAGTTCGCGCGAACCGAACTTTCGCAGTAGGTTCGCGAACCAAAAATCAGAGGTTCTACAATGTGTTCTACTATGTAATGTTAATCTGATACCTGTTGTGTCTTTCTATGTACTCTTGCTGAGCTATTTTGTATTGTGCCAAAAACAATTGCGGCATGACCCTCATGCTTGGCGAAATAAATGATTATGATTCTGATCCTGAGGTTCGAGCAATTTCTAGTAACTAACCCTTTGACATCCAGCCGCACAGCTGAGGCAATTAAGCCTCATTTAAAGGAGAACTGTAGAGAGAGGTGTATGGAGGCTGCCATATTTATTTCCATTTAAGCAATACCAGTTACCTGGCTATCCTGCTAATCCTCTGCCTCAAATTCTTCAAGCCGTAGACCCTGAACAAGCATGCAGCAGATCAGGTTTTTCTGACAATTTTGACAGATATAAGGTTAGCTGCATGCTTGCTTCTGGTGTGATTCAGACACTTCTTCCACCAAATAGATCAGCAGGGCTGCCAGGCAACTGGTATTGCTTAAAAGGAAATAAATATGGCAGCCTCCATATACCCCTCAGTACAGTTCTCCTTTAAATCACGAATTTGAGTACTTAGGGACTCGTGACTACTCGTGAGCCCATCACTGATCATGAAGCACTTTTCTTTACTTAAATTGCAGTTATCATGATTGGTATGTTCCCACAGCTGCAATTCTACTTAATGTTCAGTGATCCGCTCTGTATTCTGCTATATGGGGGTGTAGAGGCTAGTTCTCTTGCCTGACGGTGCTGAATCCCTGGTGCGAATCTGGGCCAAGACACTATCTGTAGAGTTGGTTGGTTCTCACTGTTTGCCTGGGTTTCCTCTCGCATCACAAAATCCATACAGATGAATTTATTTGTTCCCTTCAAAAAATTACTTTACCTTACTAAGGTTGTGGGCACTTATCCAATTTTGATGAGCTAATTTTACCACTTCCATGTAGTATGAGGGTCAATTGATATTGAATTCTATGAAAAGATTGTGTAGGTTGGTTCTCATACTACATAGAAGAGGTACATTTTGCTAATCATTAGCCAACTAGAATTGGATGTGTGTACATGCTATGGTAGGGGATAGATTATGCGCTCCTCAGAGAAACAGTATGGACCTGACTATGTATACACTATTAAATACTGTGAAAGCTGTCAGTGCTACATAAATACATGAAGATAACACCACTATTGCTTGGGTCAGGGTTGAAAGCTTTAACAATTGATTTTCAGACAATGCTTTAAAGAAAAACACAGTCCAAGTTTGCTGCAGTACTTTTTATCCCATGTTTTCTATTTCTGTGCATGCATAGTCCATTCCCATGGGTGTAGCCTGAGCTAAAGTTAGGATGTGAACACACACCCAGGTTTGGCTAGCCAATTGTTGGCCAGTTTTTCCATGTAGTATGAGAGCTTACCTACGCAATCTAATAGTATTCAAAACAGTGGTAAAATTGACCAGTAATCAAAATTGGATGTGTGTACCAGGCTTAAAGAGACTGAGACTAAGGAAACTCAAGCTCTGATACTTACCTAGGGCTTCCTCCTGCCCCATAAACACATCTATGTCCCACAACATCCTCCCGCGATCTGCTGTTCAGCCACAGTGAGCCCCAGTAACGGGCTCAGTGACGTCAGTCCGGGACTAGTGCACAGCCCTGGAAACAGTGATTTTTATTTTTTTATTTTTTTTTTTGTGGCAATTTAATGAAATTTTGCTGCAAAATTAAATTTGTGAATTTCGCCTGCTCATCACTATTCATCTTAATCTGTTTTTACATTTAGTGATGACTCAAGCGTTGATCTATTAAATCTTTCTTCCTCGTCAGGCAGAAAAAAAAACACACAAAGAATATGTTAAAGCCTTTTTATAGAGGAACTATAAAATGTGGCAGAGAGATCATAAGCAGAGCACAGACTGTGTTGAAAGGTTAAAGAGTTGCCCCTTTAAAATTAACTCTCAATTCCAATTTTCTGCTTGTTAGAATAGGAGACTAATAGACCCGCAGTAACCTCCCACCCTGATTGTCTGGCATCACAAGTCAAATAGGGAGACATCACTTGACTTTTGGCATTTCCGAGACTTTCCACATTTCCATTAACCTCTTCTCCGGCTTCCTCCTCTAAGCAGAAAATCTTATGATGCATAGGAAATTCAATTTTTTGAATAATGAATTTCAAATCCAAACAGATGTTTTGCCTTCTTAAAGTGAAATGTCAGTGAAACTAAAAGCCTTCCAATTCCAGCATATTGACAGGAAGCTAAATAGGGTGAGAGCGTACATCATTAATGAAAAGTCAGTGATAGTCTAAATTGTTTGATTTATTTTATTTACTTCATATGGTCTTAAAAGGAAAATTACACCTTTTTAGTGTTCTTGATAGCGTTGGTTGAAGAAGTTGGGGTTGGACATCAGGCGAGGTTAGTGTCGGGTGAGGAAGTTGGTGTTAGGTGTCTGCGTCGGGTAAAAATGTTTGCATTGTCAGGTGAGCAAGTTGTGACTAGACGTTGGGATGAGTAAGTGGGGGTTGGGCGTTGGGGTGAGGAAGTTGGGCATCGGGGTAAGAATTTTTTCTTTGGTAGAGGTTAGTGTAAGCATTTTAAAAGGTTGTATACTTTGGATTGGGAGTTTAGTGTTAGATGGATAGCATTAGGGTAGGCAATAGTAGAATATTGGTATTCAATTACTGATAATCAGACTGTTGACCTAACTAGGTGCTCAACTTAACAACCGACTAATTGATAAGTCAGCAGTTATGTATTATTAGTTTGGTTACTTTTTTTTTTTTTTAGTTATTTGGGTTGAAAAAAGACCTACGTCCATCGAGTTCAACCAGAAAATAAAGTACAACACTTTGCCTCCTCCCTCACATATCCCTGTTGATCCAGAGGAAGGCGAAAAACCCTTACAAGGCATGGTCCAATTAGCCCCAAAAGGGCAAAAAATTCCTTCCCAACTCCAGATGGCAATCAGATAAAATCCCTGGATCAACACCACTAGGCATTACCTAGTAATTATAGCCATGGATGTCTTTCAACGCAAGGAATGCATCTAAGCCCCCTTTAAATGCAGATGTAGAATTTGCCAAAACTACTTCCTGTGGCAATGCGTTCCACATCTTAATCACTCTTACTGTAAAAAACCCTTTCATAAATAAATAGCTAAAACATTCTTCCTCCATGCACAGATCATGTCCTCTAGTCCTTTGAGAAGGCCTAGGGACAAAAGCTCATCCGCCAAGCTTTTATATTGCCCTGTATATTTATACATGTTAATTAGATCCTCTCTAAGGTGTCTTTTCTCTAGACTAAATAAACCCAGTTTAACTAACCTTTCCCAGTAAGTGAGACCTTCTGTTACAAGCCTGAATGGAGAAACTGGGATTGATCAGTTTGCAGCTACACAGACACTGAGGCAGGGAAATACTGTGCAAAATGTTTATTGACAAATCGTGCTTCAGACAATATAATGTAAATTCCATGCAATTGCATGCACAACAAACAGTCAGGAATGCAAAGACAAATACACAATGATGCAATCACCACATGCATTAACACCATACAAGCAAAGTGCAAATCCCCCAAACCCTATCTAACTAAATATATACAGGATATATACACAGGATAAATATATACACAATCGCAGTACAAGGAGGCAGGCTGAAATTACGGTCAGTACAAGCATAAAGACGGCAACAATCGAGCAATCACGGTACAAAGGAGCAGACCGGAATCGAGGTCAGACAGGAGATAGGTTCAGTAACAGGGTAGCAGACACAGGAATACAAAATACCAGGTTGTCTAGATACTCCAGCTTGTGAGCGCAAAGTTCTGGCACAAGTTACATGTTGCAAGGCCTTTATATAAAGAGGACACACCTGCTGCATGATTGAAATGCATAGTCAGTGTAGAGCAGCCCTTGTAGTGGCTGAGCTGTTTCCAGACTGAATAGAGCCACCTAATGGTGGAGCAGTGAAAGTCCATGGCATGCCAAGTCCCCAGAGCCACCTGCTGGTTGAATCATGAAAGTCTATAAACGTTCAAGTCAATACTGCCACCAGCAGGCAGACAGGAAACTGTTAAGACGGTGAAATCGCCTATTTACATTGTACAGTGCTGCAATCTATGGCAGCGCTGTACTGGGGACAGCCATGTCACTCGGCTGTCCCCTCTGGAGGCACTGGAATGCTTGGCTCTCATAGACTGATGCCTATGACAGCCGATCGCTGTCATTGGCTGGCGGAAGGAGGGAGGGAAGGGGGAAAACATAAATAAATAAATAAATAAAAAATTGCTATATTTATATTAAAAAAAAAAAACGGCTGTGGCGTTGGAGTCGAAGAGTCGGAGCAATTTTGCGTACCCGGAGTCGGTGATTTCATTAACTGAGGATTTGGGACTCGGATGATTTTTGTACACGATCCACAGCCCTGGTAAGTATTAGACCAGGGCCAGATTTACCATAAGGCACTGTAGGCTCATGCCTACAGGCGCCTGATGATAGAAAGGCGCTCTCTGCTCCAAGTTCCTCCCTGTTTTCCTATGCAACTTAATATTGAGGGTACTTCTGGCGACCTAATACTAAAGGGCACCTGTAGCTACCTATGACTGGCAAGGGAAGTAAGGGAACTGTGACAGCTGAGCCAGCCAGCCAGCACACTTGTAGTGTGGTTCGGCAGGCTTTTCTAGGTTAATGGATGGCGGAGTCTAAGACGCCAGGACATCTATGCCTATAGGCCCCTGTGATGTAAATCCTATGGTCTTTAAAGAGAAACCCGTGACCAAGATTTGAACTTCATCCCAATCAGTAGCTGATATTCCCCTTTTACATGAGAAATCTATTCCTTTTTACAAACGGGTCATCAGGGGGCGCTGTATGGCTTATATTGTGGTGAAACCCCTCCCACAAGAAATTCTGAGGACCATGGTACTTCTGGCAGTTACCTGTCTGTGAACCTTGTTGCATTGTGGGAAATAGCTGTTTACAGCTGTTTCCAACTGCCAAAACTGCAAGAAGCAGCTACATCACCTGCCAGCTGTAAAAATGTCACCATGTGATAAATGTCAGAATGTAAATCGGGGATTTATATTTTTTTTACAATGGGCAAACACTGGCTAAATCATTGATACTTTATTTTAAAAATGAAGCACTTTTTTTTTTATTACATTATTTTCACTGGAGTTCCTCTTTCAGTGGTTAAACCATCATAGAATGGGCATAAAAACCTAAAACTAGAAACAAACTCCTATGTATCTATTTTACCATACAAACTGCAGAGTTTGTGACCAATAACCGTCAATCATAAAGTATTAGCACTATTGCTTTATTTTTTTTTTTTCTATCATGTGGTACTTGCCTCTAGGTTTTACTGTTTCTGGCTCTGTTAATTTGTTACAGGGGTTGCTATAGAAACACATCCGTCAGTATTTTTGGTCTATATTACTTCTTGGACATTGTAAATTGCTTCTTTAGTTAATTCATTAAAATGTCACAAACTTTATTTACCCTACTAATAAAACATGTTTTACTACATATATGCTATTGTTAATATATTTACCTCATATAACAAGTGCACTTTTAATCTGCCCATTTAACAAGTGCTGCAGTCCAAGAAGGATCGGCACCACACGATATATGTATTCAAATAGCTCTTAAACTTTTATTGCATAATCTAAGCATTGACAGGCAGTGACAGCCCACTGTTTCGGCCTGAAAGGCCTTTATCAAGTTGCCAAAGAAGTGTCAAATGCACAAACATATATTCACACCACCATTAATATAGCCACTTCGTGCTCAGCAGTTTAAAGGTGTGTGCCCAGATCCTCACCCTTGTATCATAGGATTAAAGTAACTGCAGTCCAAGAAGGATCGGCACCACACGATATATGTATTCAAATAGCTCTCAAACTTATTGCATAATATAAGAATTGACAGGCAGTGACAGCCCGCTGTTTCGTCCTGAAAGGCTTTTATCAAGTTGCCAAAGAAGTGTCAAATGCACAAGCATATATCACACCACCATTAATATATCACAAACTCCGCCCATAGGGCGGAACACATTGGTATGTGCAAATGGGGAAGCAAACCAAACGCGGACCTGTTGGGAGACTGAACAACATATATTCAAATACCCACTAAGAGTATACAACATATAAACTCACCAATCAGGGATTGCATCCCCAGCAGACACTGCCAGCATCTTCACCCAATAGCGGCTTGTATTGCGCATCATGATCAGCGCACCACCGCTATGTATCCAGCAGCGGCGTCTGCTGAACGCATTGCAGGTCATGTGACTAAACACATAGCCGGCCGCAACCAATCACTTGCGCCCAAGTCCCAACCAATGGGGAACAGCCGGCCTCGGACCAATAGAGGCAGGAGGTGTGTCAATCTTACGGAGATACGGCTCACACAGCTCCGTAATAGCCGTGTTGTCTCCTAGCAACAGCAAATAGACACATGCACTCACCCAGCCTCACCGAACGTAGGATATTCTGCATAGGATTGCGACCTATTGTTGCTCATATCCCCAGATGCACCTATAAAGATATAAAAACATATATCAATAAAAAATAACACATATATATATATAAAGCAATATTGGCAAGCGATTACCTAACAGACTATCAAAACAAAATAACCAAAATAAGTGTTTGATACAGGAGCTTAAATCACACTCCCTATTAAGTCCCGCTGGACCCATGGCTCCCAATCTCCTAATCCAGCCAGCTTCTCTCCTTAATAACTCCTTTTGATGGTTACCCTCTCGCCAATCATGGGGGACCCCGTCAATTGCCATAACCCTTAGCTGTGAAACACTATGTTTACATCTCGTGAAATGTTCAGCAACCGACTGCTTGGTACTTTTACCCCTAAAAGCCGTTTTATGAGATGAAATGCGATCCTTGAGGCGTTGAGTTGTCATCCCCACATAAATGAAGCCACAGGGACACTTTAAAAGATAAACTACATACCTAGAATCGCATGTGTAGCGATTCCTGATTTCATATTTGTTCCCTGTGGTGGGATGACAAAAATCCCATCCCTGCCTCGGATGACACTATTACACATATGACATGTAAGGCATGGATACATGCCCCTATTGGCTGGAAGATCCACAGACACATCACTCTTTTTCACCTGCAATTTATCACGCAAAGTGGGGGCCTGCCGAAAAGACATGAGGGGGATATCTAAACTCCGGTACTCTGGGGAAACCGTCCCTCAGAATGTACCAATGTCGACGTATACTACGACTTGCGTTATCACTACAGGTATTATAATTAGAAATAAATGGTAGCCTAGGTACAGTATTTTTCCTGTGAGTACGTCGCTGCCTATACTCCTGAAATTCAGTATATCCACGTGCCTTAAATTTGTTTGACAACTCACGTTTACGCCGAGTAGATGTGTCTGGATCGCTCACAATCCTATCTATTCTTGTAAATTGACTCTGTGGAATACTTCTTTTAGTATTCAAGGGGTGAAAGCTCTGAAAATGTAAAACAGAATTACGATCCGAAGGTTTAACATATAAGTCAGTGACAAACTTGTCCCCTCATGGATCACCCTAACATCAAGAAATGGAACACTATATGAAACTACATGGGCTGTGAGACATATAAATGGGCACTGTTGATGAACACAAGTTACAAATGCATCTAGGCTCTCCCACGGCCCCCTCCACACGCAAAATATATCGTCTATAAAACGCCACCAGCACCAGCATAATGAATGCCGGCGAAATATGGGATTTAAATATACAAAAGTTTCCTCAAACAGACCCATATACAAATTTGTGTAGGAGGGGGCCACGTTCGAGCCCTTAGCTGTGCCCTATTGCTGTCCATAAAACCTGTTTTTGAAAGAAAAATAATTAAACTTCAAAACAATTTCCAAAAGATTCACCAAGAACCTACGCTGAAAAGTCGAGCACTCGGTTTGCATCATTAAATACCAATCCACTGCCTCTACACCTCCATCATGAGGGATGGAAGTGTAGAGGATCTCCACATCCAAAGTAACCAAGAGGACATCATCACCCACAGGTGGCATAGATCTAAGTTTACACAAAAAAGCATCAGTATCCTTAATATATAAATCCAAAGAATGCACTATAGGTTGTAAAATCCTATCGATGAAGATCGCAATTGGAGCAAAGACAGATCCCACTCCCGCCACAATTGGACGCCCAGGAGGGCGTGAAAGAGTTTTTTGTGAATTGTCGGCAAAATATACAAATGTGGGGTCGTGGGATTGTCCTGCTGCAAAAACTTAAACAAATCCTCATCTATTACGCCTTTAACCAAAGCATTCTGTAGCACATTCAAAATGAATTGCTGTATCTCAGGTAGAGGATCCCTATCCAAAAGGACATACACATTAACATCAGAAAGTTGACGGGTCACCTCTTGTTCATAATCACATTTATCAATTACTACTACAGCTCCTCCTTTATCAGCCAGACATATTACTATGTTGGCATTGTCCTGTAATGATTTTAAAGCTGCATTTTTCTCACGAGTAAGATTATGTGCTACTCTAAAATGTCCCCTCCTGAAGTCATCCTCCATTTTCTTAATGTCCTCTGAAACCTTTGACATATAGGTGTTAATAAAGGCATGGCTAGAAGGTAAAAAGTTACTCTTATTGCATAGGCCAGAGTCTCTGAGATAGAAACCGTCCTCATTACCAGCTCTCTGTCTGTAGTTGTACTAGCTGGTATATTGCTGAAAAAGACTTTTAATTAAATAGAGCGAAAAAATCGAAACAAGTCTTGTTCCAGACTAAAAAAGTCCGGTAGATATGTAGGACTAAATGATAACCCATAGCTCAATACCCTCTCCTCAATATTTGATAATGAATATGAAGAGACATTTACCACCAATGATGGATGTGTTAAGTCAGTTTCCTCGGTCTCAAATTCATCGCATTGCGTGGGGGTTTTCCGTGTGGACCTCCGCCTGAACCTCCAGCTTCCTCCTCCTTGGGGGTGGTTTGGGGAACTCTCCCTTGACGTTTGGGCTACATCAGATGATGAGCCAGCTCCAGAGGCGCTACCCCCTCAAGGTCTCCTATGGGGTCCCTTCCTCGGTCTACGTTGTGGTTTACCCTGTGGTTGAGGCTGCAGTATATGTTTTTATATCTTTTATAGGTGCATCTGGGGATATGAGCAACAATAGATCGCAATCCTCTGCAGAATATCCTACGTTCGGTGAGGCTGGGTGAGTGCATTTGTCTATTTCCTGTTGCTAGGAGACAACACGGCCATTACTGAGCTGTGTGAGCCATATCTCCGTACGATTGACACGCCTCCTGCCTCTACTGGTCCGAGGCCGGCTGTTCCCCATTGGTTGGGACTTCGGCGCAAGTAATTGGTTGCGGCCGGCCATGTGTTTAGTCACATGACCTGCAATGCGTTCAGCAGACGCCGCTGCTGGATACATAGCGGCGGTGCGCTGATTATGATGCGCAATACAAGCCGCTATTGGGTGAAGACGCTGGCGGTTTCTGCTGGGGATGCAATCCCTGATTGGTGAGTTTATATGTTGTATACTCTTAGTGGGTATTTGAATATATGTTGTTCAGTCTCCCATCAGGTCCGCGTTTGGTTTGCTTCCCCATTTGCACATACCAATGTGTTCCGCCCTATGGGCGGAGCTTGTGATATATTAATGGTGGTGTGATATGTTTGTGCATTTGACACTTCTTTGGCAACTTGATAAAAGCCTTTCAGGCCGAAACAGCGGGCTGTCACTGCCTGTCAATTCTTATATTATGCAATAAGTTTGAGAGCTATTTGAATACATCGTGTGGTGCCGATCCTTCTTGGACTGCAGTTACTTTAATCCTATGATACAAGGGTGAGGATCTGGGCACACACCTTTAAACTGCTGAGCACGAAGTGGGTGCTCCTGGATACATGTTTCAATTTAACAAGTGCTGTCATGGCAACTCTTAAATAAACACAAGTATTAAGTAAAAAGTCGCACATGGGCTCAAAATGAAAGCTGATTAGGTGGCAGTAGTGCCTGGATCTGAAATATCTGCAACAGGCATGGGACTAAGGGCTCGTTCACACTACAAGAGCTTTTTCAGCACTAGAGATTTTAAAAGCACTTGCTAATGCAATGCATTGGGGAATTTTTACAAAATCACATCACTCCAGTGAGAACACACACAAAGGAGAACATTAGCAAGATATTTTAAAATCACAAAGCTATTAGAAAAGCTCTTGTAGTGTGAACGAGCCCTAATTCAGTCAAAAACATATGATCTGCATCCTTAAGGTGTGTACACACATGCGACTATAGTCGTTTGAAACGATCGTTCCCCGATCATTTCAAACGACGATGGTTAAAAAAAAAAAAGCAGCCAACGACCATTAAGTCTAACGACGGACAAGCTAGATTGTTAAAAACGAATGCTCTAGCTTATAATAGCAAATATATCGGCGCCAAGGAACAATGCAACCGCCGCTAAGAAGAACAATGTCCAAAAGTTCAGAAGTCAGGCATACATCAAAGGTCAGCGCAGGTTTAGAAAGTCATTGTATGTAGGGAATGATAAATTCTTCACCACAATATATCAAATGCTCAGAGGTTGGTATCCGCCAAACATCAAAACAAGAAAAGGCTTACCAGCTCCCAACAACCCACATTATAAGGTTGTAAAATGGCTCAGATCACCGATTACGTCCAGGGAACATCAGATGTCGTGAAGATCCAGTGGACATCCGTATGGAGGTAAAGTTTCAGGAATTTATATAGGAAAACAAAAACGGCAATATCTAAGCGTAACCCGTTTATTTAGATCAAATTTCTTTAAAAGGCAGTAGATATAAAAACAATAACGCACATACGGGGCCCATGAACTGGGAACCCCGGAAGATTAGCGTGCATGTAATGGTCAAACGTAGATCAATAGACAATGGTGCTGCCTGTTACCTTCCCGACCGGTTTCACAGTCTTGCTTGATCAGGGGAGCAGAAAATGGCTTCTAAGAGCTGGAAATGGATAGAAAGGGTCAATAGTTAATAGATTTTAGCCCTGGCATACTTCAGTTAATGTCATTGATCAGATACAATGAAACGGTAAAAACTTAAAAAGTAGCTTTAAATATAAAACTGTGGGATATCTGAAGAAAATTATATTTAGGAGTGGAGGACAAATACAATTGTTTCTCATCAGTACATTTTCACCTAGTTTCCTTTTTAAAAAGGAAATTAGAAATAGGAGCCTCCATATCCCTCTCAGTACAAGTGTGCTTTAATGGAATCCAGAGACAATGCAATAAAGTTTTTTATTGCATCTGGAGGAAGCCCCAGGTATAAATAAAATTTTTAGTTCTTAGTCTCTGGTACACTTTAACCACTTAAGGATCAGAGACCACTGGTACCAGAAACGTCAGAACACCGATGTAGAACGACTAATCGACGCACACACCTGCCGCAATCTCCACCGCACATCGTGAACCTGGGCCACCCACTCTGCCATCTTTATGACTGCAGAGTTCCTGTGAGCCAGTCAGGAGCCGCTTTCATTGGCTCCTGACCCTGCCTATCAATGTAAGCTAAGAGCTGCTTACGTTGATACACAGGGTCAGGAGCCAATGAAATCGGCTTCTGACCCGCTTTTAGAAATATTCGATCTGACAGTAACTCTGTCAGAAAATTGTATAGTGTGTGTACCAAGCATTGTTTTTTAGGAAATTCAAACAAAAAAACATTCCACGGCTCAGTTAGCTGTGGCTTGCTATAAGAAAAAATAATAGCCTATTCTGTGTAAAATGCGGATATATAGTTTCCTTTGGCTACACGGCTTTGTTTTTAAGAAAGGATTGCTTCCCCTTTCCCCTTGTGTTAGTATATCTAGTATATCATCTTTTTATGATGATGATTATCTTCCTGATTTGTGACTGTTATAGTAGTCTCTTAGCACTCCTAAGTAGTTTTGTTATTTCTGATGAAAAGCAGTGTACTGTTCCATTTCCCGTGGGAAGCGCTCTCACATAAGCTCACTAGCATGATCTGTTTGCATTGGAATATTTGCCAGTGTCCTTCCTTGCACAACAGAGCAGAGGTGCAGCCTGCTACCTGAATTATGGCAGATAAAGGTGACTTCCATGAAAGGTTACATGCAGCCACCGTGCAATGTTTGTGCATGACATTCCTCATCTGTTCCAGCTAAACCCTGAGGCCTCCACGTATCCAAGCCTTTGATTTGAGTAGCGCTGGCATATGGCTCTGCCCAGATGCTGTTTGCAACAAGTACAAATACTGTGACACAAGTGAGGCATGCTCCCCAGTGGCCACTGTATGATGTAGCAATTTTGTTGTCAGGAGAGGTGATTTAAAGAACAAACCATGGCTTTGCTTAGAATCTGCATTAGGCGATGCCTCACTTTAACAGACTGAAAAAGAGCAAGATGTTTCTCAGAGAAAATACAGAGAAGACATAGTTATTAAAACATATTTACGTATGCTGTAAAAGCTGCAGGTTATTCAGGTTTCTTTTTTTTTTTTGGGGGGGGGGGGGGGGGGGGGGTAGGTTGTTGCTAGGCAACCATATTTCTATGCCTTGGCATAGTTTAAAAAGAATTTTATTTTTCTGCATCAGTCGACTTTTAAAACGCTCCGTTTTCTAGAGGATTATTTGATCACTGTGTAGCAGGTGTATCAGAGAAGAAATTATTTTAGAGGTTAGTAAGACTACTTCTAGGCTCATAGTTCCTCCATTAATTATTAATTAGGACTCTTCTAGGCTCTTTATTGTATAGTACCAGGCGCAGAGTGAGGAATCCTAGTACGTTGCTGGCTTTAGACGAGTGCCTTGTATGAAGAATTCAAACAGGCCAGTCTGTTTTATAAAATAAGATTGTATACTGTTCCCGAGCATTAACCACTTCAGGATCACAGGTTTTTTCCCTTAAAAACCAAAACCACTTTCACATTTCAGCGCTCCTCCCTTTCATTCAGCGATAACTTTATTGTTACTTATCACACTGAAATGATCTATATATTGTGGTTGTCCCGGTTATTACAACGTTCAAATTGTGTCCCTAGTACAATGTATGGTGGTGATATTGTATCTGGAAATAAAGGAGCATTTTTCAGTTTAGGGATTTTTAATAGTATTTCACTTATTACAAGACTTTTTTTTTTTTTTCTTTTTGCAAAATTAACAGTAGTATACTTTCATGACATCCATATTAGAAAAGGCCCTAAGGTAACTTAAATGTAATTTTTTTTTTCATTTTAACAAGTGTTTTATTTCTGTAACCGTGGGTCCGGGTTGGAAGGGGTTAAATGTAATAAAAAAAAAATCTATGGAAAACAGTATACTGGCATAATTAGGTGTATTTTTACTTTTTGGCCACGATGGTTCTACGGAGACCGTGTTTCTATCAATAGAACAGAGAAGAACTAAGAAGTATCGGGTGTCGGGTCTGAGAGCTTGTGTGATGTAATCAAGCTCTCGGAGGACACAGGGATTGAGAATAAAAAGATTCTCACATCCTGATCACAGATGGAGTGGGCTGCTACGGTGGATCGACCGAAAACGGCGCGGGGATCGTGAACGCGACTGTAAGGCAGCAGTACGCATATCTACCCCCTGATCCGCACGGGAAGTTTAAAGGGGCGTAGATATGCGTACCAAGGATCCTCAAGTGGTTAATTAGTTATACTGTCTAATACTCAATATATCCACACTATTTGTGCTCGGCAGGACAATAGTCTGGAGAACTTCAGGAAACCTAATTGATCCTAAAACCCGCCTTAAATTTTATTAAAGCAGACCTGAACTCAAAACGTCTGCTCTAAAAGTTATGCAACAGCATAATAACCTTTAGGCCTCTTTCACATTTCATTGTAGACGAACGCACAGCAATACTAAGTTTGTGTGACATTCATAGTGCACACGTTGCATTTGTGTGTAACGTTATTAGAAAGTGCTGCATGCTGTGCGTTATACACGTTATTAGCTGCGCTGGACTGTTTGCACAAGCTCAGTAATGACTTGGCAGCATACTTTTCATTGCCTGTATGCTCTACTCTGTATGCGACCACCATTCTTGACCTCATTGACAGCAACGGCGAACACACATACCGAAACGAGATGTAGCGTATCTGCAAGTGGTGCAAGGACAACCAGCTTGTACTCAACTGGACTTCAGAAGGCACCCTCCCACGCCCAACCCAGTCTCCATTGAAGGCACTGACGTCTCCAGGGTGTTTAGCATTCGTTTCCTAGGTGCCACCATCACAAATGACTTAGAGTAGGCTGAGAACACCTCCAAGATCCAGAAGGCGGCTCAGCAGAGGTTGTTCTTCCTGAGGCAGCTGAGTAAATTTAGGATGCCGCGGGAACTGATGTGTGCTTACTACATTGCCACCATCGTCTATTCTTTTCTCCTCCATCGTCTGGTACGCAGGCGCTACCGCGAGCGATAGACTGAAGCTCCAGAGAGCTATCAATGCCGCAGAGAGGATCATAGGGTCACCACTTCCACCTCTGGACCTCCTACACACCTCCGGGCTGTGGTCCAGAGCAAACAGGATGTGAAACGACCCCACCCACCCCGGTGGTTGCTACTTCGACCGCCTGCCATCGGGCCGCCGCTACAGATCCATCCCCATCAAGACCTCCAGGCATTTAAACACTTTCTTTCCCAAAGCTGTCCTTCTGCTGAACTCGAGCCACCACCCTCCCAAAAACCCCTAGCCTTGCTCCGCTGCCCAAATCATCAATCATGCTTGCAATCCTTTAGCATATTCGTTCTGTTGTAATCTTTCTGCTTCTAGAATTTGCTGCCCAAATCATGTCTTGCAATCCTTTTAGTATGCCAGCCATGTTGTAATGTTTTTAGTATGCGGTTATGCTTGTTAGGCTGTATTGTTAAGGACACTTTTTAGTATGTTTGTGTAATGTTTCTGCTGCCTGTATTCTGCCGCTAACTCTCGTTTCTCCTTTTTCTACTCTTTACATCTGATTGTGCGCAAATGCCTCTTATCTGTAAAAACAGCTTTCCATGCCGTGTGTATCACAAAAAATTCCAGGTGCGAGGTTTGTCACACTTGTCGAATAAACTGATTCTGATAACGGGGCATTAAGTTGCGTTGCAACTTTTTGGGGGCGTTGCGTTGTAATTTGTTGCGACTTTAACGTCGCATCAAAACGCAACGTCCTATTGTGAAAGAGGCCTTAAACAAAAATATTTGTTACAGCTGATACAAATCCTAAAATAAATATTCCCATTTTCTACGTCCTGATTCATGAAACCAGATGTATTGTTAGCATTCTATGCTTTTCAAATGAGCTTATCTGCAATATCTGCCATAGCAGTCATGTGACATGGAAGAAATCAAATTACAACTTGTGATTAGTCACAGATGAGGGGGAATTAGACAGACTAAACTCACTAAATACATACAGGGTGCATTTCTCTGTTTTCCATCTCTCCTGTACAAGAGTTCAGGTCTACTTTAACCACTTGAGGACCCAGCCTTTACCCCCCCCCCCCCCCCTTAAGGACCAGCGCTGTTTTAGAAGATCTGTGCTGGGTGGGCTCTACAGCCCCCAGCACAGATCAAACATTAGTCAGAGCGACCAGATCGCCCCCCTTTTTTCCCCCACTAGGGGGGGGGGTGATGTGCTGGGGGGGTCTGATCGCTCCTGCCTGCGTGTGGCTGGCGGGGGGGGCAACCTCAAAGCCCCCTCCTCCGCAGGATTCCCCCTCTCCCTCTCCTCCCTCCCTGCCCCGGAGATCGGAGGCTGCACAGGAACGGATCTGTCCTGTGCAGCCTCTAACAGGCTCCTGCCTGTCATGTGACAGCGATCCCCGGCCGCTGATTGGCCGGGGATCGCTGATCTGGTACAACGCTGCTACTGTTAGCAGCATTGTATAAATGTAAACAAAGCGGATTATTTCCGCTTGTGTTTACATTTAGCCTGCGAGCCGCGATCAGCGGCCCGCAGGCTATTCACGGAGCCCCCCGCCGTGAATTGACAGGAAGCAGCCGCACGCGCGAGCGGCTGTTTCCTGATTAATTAGCCTGCAGCCGGCGACGCAGATCTGCGTCGCTGGTCCTGCAGCTACCACTTTGCCGATGCGCGTTATGAGTGCGCGGTCGGCAAGTGGTTAAGACTTATCAGTTATTAGGTAGCAAAACATTGCAGAGTTAAGATAGCCATACATCAGGCGACTTGATGGCCGATCGGCCATCCGATTTGATTATTATAATCGAATATGATGAAAATCTGTGCCGCCAAGTGCATACCCGACCGACAATATCGGGACGAAATTGGTTGCATTAGTCGATTGAAACTATTACCATTTGAAACAGTATTGATTTTGAAATTGATCCTGTTATCGATCGGGAGCAAATCGGACCCATTGGAAATAATTGAAGTTGCATCATGTACACCTAGCATTATTCTGATATAACCTGGTAGTGTTGAATTTTTTTGTTACCTAATAGCTGGCAGTTTTTTTCAATTAATGCATTCCAAGTTTCCAAGATTTCCTATTTTTCTTCATCTGAGGCACTCTTCATATATTAGACACTGTTATTGTGTAAAGCATATTGTGTAATCAAGAGCATATCAATTGCCTCTGGAAACATGAGGGGAGGAGAGAGGGTGGGCTGCTTCTCCCTGTCCTTTCACCTCTTACTTCAGCGCCTCTCCAGCACTCGGCTGGTAGTCACCATCTTACCAGCTCCAATATGCAGATTGTTGCAGTGGAACACACTATATTACCTGCTTATAGTGCCAGATCACTTCTGCACCCCTCTTTTATTTTAATAGAACTGGCTAGTAACCCCACTATCCTATGCCATCTGATGGTCGTGTGCCACCTCTCATGGCTAATAAGTGTTATTGGTGTATCCAGCTGCATCATTCACACTCGCTATCCATCAAAGGGGCTCACAGCCTAAAGCATACACATGCTTGATAGAACTGTGTTGTGAATCTTGCACAGGTTCCTTTGTCTGTTCTCTGTGCTCTTCTCCCTCTTCACCACAGAATCCGGAGGAATTGGGCAACATGAAGCAAAGTAAGACAGAGCACCTGGATAACTGGCCTACTTTAGCTGCATAAAAAGTAATTCGAGCACTAGACAAGCATCAGGAAAGTAGCATTTTCGGGATATCTGTGGCAGTGACTGCTTAAGGTGGCATAACACCATACAATTTTTTTTTAAATATCTGTTCAATTCAAGAATTGCAATCAATTTTCCTGACTGTAACATTTCAAAAAGATGACCAATGTACCCCACACGTTAATTTTTTCCCTAATTATTATAAAAATGATTGGAAGCTCTGAGAAAATTGCTAGGGTGTGTATATTAATAAATTGACAATCACACACCATACAATCTTTAGAAAGATTGAAAAAAAATTTTCAGCATTCCGGATTGATAAAAAATGAAGAAAAAAATCTGGAAACCCAATCGGATTTTTCACTCGAATAGAAAAAAAGCTTCCGATTTTTTGAGCGATCCGATCATATATATCGCATTGACGTAAAATCGGATCATTTTATTGTATGTGTGGCCACCTTTAGGCTTCGTTCACACTAGGGACGTTTGTGTGCGCTTTTCAGAGCGCATTGCCCTGTGCGTTCTGCAA
The DNA here is from genome assembly GCF_040937935.1 of Hyperolius riggenbachi. Lineage (NCBI taxonomy): Eukaryota > Metazoa > Chordata > Amphibia > Anura > Hyperoliidae > Hyperolius > Hyperolius riggenbachi. Next base: position 361,793,523 of record NC_090648.1, on the reverse strand, counting down.
GGTATTGATTTTCCCTTGTAATCTGCTTGGTTCACATCTGTGTGCTGCGCTGAGCAGCATTACGAAAATGTAGGGTTGCATGAATTTCTGTGTGTTACGCTGTAAAACGCACATCAATGCAAGTGAATGGGTGTGCTTTTTTAGCACATACCAGCACGTAGAAGCGCATGTGTTTTTACCCATATTTGGAAAAGACAATACATATACAAATGAAATTTTAAAGCTTTGACAACTGCTACAATAAGCAAAACATGCTTAAAGAGACTCCGTAACAAAAATTACATCCTGTTTTTTATCATCCTACAAGTTCCAAAAGCTATTCTAATGTGTTCTGGCTTACTGCAGCACGCTCTACTATCACCATCTCTGTAATAAATCAACTTATCTCTCTCTTGTCAGACTTGTCAGCCTGTGTCTGGAAGGCTGCCAATTTCTTCAGTGTTGTGGTTCTGTGATGTATCTCCCCCCTCCAGGCCCCTCTCTTCACACTGCCTGTGTATTATTTAGATTAGGGCAGCTTCTCTCTTCTCTCGTATCTTTTATCTTTTACAAGCTGGATAAATCCTCCGCTGAGCTGGCTGGGCTTTCACATACTGAGGAATTACATACAGGCAGAGCTGTCTGCACTCTGCAGGAAGAAACAGCCTGACACTTCAGTGGAAGATAGCTGCAGGGGGAAATAAACACACAAATGATCTCTTGAGATTCAAAAGGAAGGGTGTATACAGCCTGCTTGTGTATGAATGTATTTTCTATGTGTGGACATACTGTACATCAACCTACTTCCTGTTTTGGTGGCCATTTTGTTTGTTTAGAAACAAACTTTTTAAAACTGTTTTTAACCACTTTTAATGCGGCGAGGAGCGGCGAAATTGTGACAGAAGGTAATAGATGTCCCCTAACGCACTGGTATGTTTACTTTTGTGCGATTTTAACAATACAGATTCTCTTTAAAAAAAAGCGCAACGCACAGAAACGCGCATTAAAGCCTGCGTTTTTTTTCTTGCGCTTTTACACGTTTCTCAGCACACCGAATGTGAATGAGGCCTTACACTTTTGTACAAAGAGTCAGACTGCTTGGAAAGAGATACATGTCCACTATTATGTGTAAGGGCTGGTTGAGATGGACAACTGCCAGCGTTTATCCCCTGCATTTACCGTTCTGGATGCACTGTCACAATTGTATCATCATTAAGATGAATTGAAGCATTTACCACGTCGATAACCTCGATTGCCGTTGTTTAGTCAAGCAATGTGGTCTGTTGAGATTTCCCAAAACGCTACACATAGCTTCTGGTTTTTGTGGCGTTTACAAATCAAGAAACTTTAAGGTGAATAAAAAGTCGGAAAAAATAGTACTCCATTGGTTATGGTGCCTAAAATAAGTATTTATAAATTGCTATCTCGAGTTAAAGACAGGGAGGAAGGAATTTATTTACAGTGATCTCTGATCTGTGCACACTTTGCCATAGACCATTGTCTCCATTCAAGAAAATGAACGAGTACAATTTGTCTGAGGCGTGCTGTACAGATAAATATAGATGTTTACTAAACTTGGGTGCTAAAGAAACAAAAGAGCTGCTCTGATCCTGCAGTGAGGATGCAAAGCGCAGTCTAGAGCTATGGAGCGTCAATCCTTATATTTGTGTTGGTTTCCATGGTGATAAGAATAATTTAAACAATGAGGGATGGAAGCATGTGGGCTAATTGGTCACTTTTCCTTAGGTGGCATGCAGCATGATCATCCTTTTCACCCCTCTTTTATATTACCCCCTTGCCATGAAGTATCTTTTTTATATTTCATTTCTAAGCAGCAAGTATTTTGCATGTTTGCATAATGATTTTCAGCATGCATACTGTTATAGTTCTAGAAATTATGATGTATGATAGTATAACATATTCACTTTTCTCTGACTACCTTGTAATTATGTACAGCCATAGCAGTTTTTTTTTTTGTTTTTGTTTTTTCTTGACTAAGACCTTTGCGTGCTTGACAGTGTTGAGGTATTAAGGTTGATTGCGTGTGCGTTTTTTCTTCCTCTTTAAATAGAACAATGTAGGTTTGCATGGAAAATGGAGTACTTGTCAGTTGTTGTATTTTAATTGGTGATGGCAAACAATAGTGGTTTACAGTAAACTTGTTGTCATGGTGGTAATCTGAAACCCCAAAGCAGCATACAGAGGGTCATGTTGTTAAACAAAACCTATTTCACAAACTCTAAACACTCTGTAGTGCTAATATCATACTAAAGATGGCCATACAATTATAGATGGCCACCAGATTTGACCATCAGATTCCTATCACATCAAATTTGACAGGGATCTATCTAATGTGTGCAACACACTAGGAATAGCATTTCAATGGATTAAAAATATATCGAACCACAACGTTGCTCTGTAAGATCCAGTGCAACTCTATGGGCCATAGACCTGCCCACAAACGCAAGGGGTAGGCATGCTTGATGAGGGGGAGGCTGGAATCAGAAGGGGGTGTCTGGCAGCTGTCTACCTCTGCTAATGTTTGTCATGAGCTGGATGATGATGATGATGATGATGATGATGATGATGATGATGATGATGATGATGATATACATAACAGCCTTCCTTTGTGCACACCTACTCTTCCACTTCTTCTATGTCTGACAGATACCAGTTTGCTAGGGAAAACTCAATACTTAAATGTTACATTCATCAATTAAAGGGTCACTTAAGTCATCCAAAAAAAATGAGTTTTCACCTGGGGATTCCAATAGCCCTCTGCAGCTGTCCGGTACCCACGCCGTCTTCCTCCGATCCTCCTGTCCCCGCCGGCAGCCACTTCCGGTTTCGGCGACAGGAGCCAACAGGCTGGGAACGCAAGTGATTCTTCGCGTTCCTGGCCGCAATAGCGCCCTGTATGCTACTATATGGTATATATATGCTATAGCAGCAGACAGGGCGCTATTGTGGCCGGGAACACGAATCACTCGCGTTCCCAGCCTGTCAGCTCCTGTTGCCGAAACCGGAAGTGGCTGCCGGCGGGGACAGAAGGATTGGAGGGAGACGGCGTGGGTACCGGACAGCTGCAGAGGGCTATTTTGAAGCCCCATGTGAGTAAAACTCATTTTTTTGGGGATGACTTAAGTGTCCCTTTAAGCAAAGCATAAACACTTAAGCCAGGCAAAATAAATCAAGATGCTGTGTTCCTTTTTAATCTCTCTTTAGTGTGGAAGTAGAGAGTGAAGATAATGCAAGAAGGATAAAGATAAAATTATGAACAGATTCTAGGGACCATAGGACAGTGTTGCCAACTCATCCCTTTAATTACTGACACATATGAATTATACAGGTTGTGGCTAGGTAGATGCAGTTAAGGCACTGATTATGTGTATAAGTAGCCCCAGAACCTGTATAACTTAGATATGTCAGTAATTAAAGGGATGAGTTGGCAACACTGCCATAGGAATGAGTTTGAAACACTGGCATCGATTATCTTTGCTAAGAAGTCCGCAGTGAAAATCAAGACTAGTGTTATAAAATTAAAGATCAATCCACCAGCTGCTTGCAGGATCCACTTTGGGTTGTTTGTTATAGAAAATATGACCTTTTTTATTTGTAGTATCTCTTTCCTTTTCTGCATTGAAGACACTTCAAGGTACTTGTATATTCAGTGAGTCTTACACACATAACTGAATGCCCGCATTGGGGTCTGGTTATCCCAAGACATGCAACAAGAATGACTGTACATGCCCTTTTTGTTTTATTAAATTTGAGAATCGAAGGCAAAACCTATTTAAGTCTAGAGCTCTTTTAAATAAATGAAAATTAAAAATCCAATAATTCCATTTGATCCTTTTTTTTTTTTTTTTTTTTTTTTTTTTTTTTTTTTACCCACATTCAATCTTTTATTTGCAAAAAAAAGGCAAAATTTTACAAGCATAATAACAAACATAATACACATCAGGTAAATTGAACCAAAACAATTTTAAAGGACCACTATCACGAAAATCATACAATTTTTTTAAATGCATGCAAACACATACAAATACGAAGTACAGTTCTTCCAAAGTAAAATGAACCATAAATTGTTACGCTAATGCTGGGCATAAACGGGTTGATCCGGCGGCTAATCCATGCCGCGTCCCCGCTCGTGGATCGATTCCCGCTTGTTGATCGGACACGTCTGATATTATCAATCGAGCCATTAGGCTCGATTGATAAACCTCCCCTCGACGCCGTGTATGCCCAGCATTAGAGTGACATAATGTAAAACTCATTGCTGCCATCTTGTGGCCAAATAGTAAAACTGCATCTACATAAAAAAAAACACATTTAGATAAAAAAAATTACTATTTACATCCCACCCTTCCAAAAATACCCAAATAAAATGTTTAATAAAAAAACAAAAACATTGCAATAAAAACAAATATTTACCTGAGGGTCTAAACTTTTTAAATATTCATGTAAAGAATATTTTTTTTTTATTAGACGGTAAATAGTGATGGATACGAAACGTAAAAAATGCATTTCTATTTCCAAATAAAATATTGTCGCCATACATTGTGATAGGGACATAATTTAAATGGTGTAATACTCGGGACTATTAGGCAAATATTTTAAAACTATAATGGCCGAGAACTAATTTTTTTCCAGTTTTTTTTTTTTCTTCCTCTTAAAAGGCTTATACAGTAAAGTAGCTCTTAGCAAAATGTATCACCCAAAGAAAGCCTAATTGGTGGCGGAAAAAAACAAGATATAGATCAGTTCATTGTGATAAGTAGTGATAAAGGTATAGGCAAATGAATGGGAGGTGAAAATTGCTTGGATATGGATAAAGTAAAACCCGACTGAGGGCTGAAGTGGTAAAAGGTACAGTCATAACACACAAAGGTTTGTGAAGGAAAATTAGTTGTTGGCCACCTGGTCCCTCGACACAGAGAGGAGGAAAAAAAGATAAAAAAAGACAAAGAAAGGGGAAACGGAGATGAGAAAAGCAATAATAAAATATCCTTCAGCCTGTCTCCGCCTTATATTCGTCAGACTCTTTGAAAAGGACCCGGCGGGACCAAGTTTTGACGTATTGTTCGGCCCGGTCATGCCAGGAGAGGATAATCTCCTCCATTTGGCCAATTTTGTTAACCCTGGCCCACCATTGGGCAATTGTAGGGGGATCTTGTTGTTTCCATAGAGCAGGAATAATCGCCCTGGCCGCATTAACAAGGATCGTTTTTCTTATAAGATTTAACCTCCCTAGCGTTCTGGACGAGCTTGGCTCGTCCAGAGACGACGGAGGTCACTGCTCAGGCCCCGCTGGGCCGATTTGAATAATTTTTTTTTATAACCCGCAGCAAGCACTTTGCTTGCTGCTTGTTGTGCTCGAACGCCATCGCCCGCCGCAGATCTGCCGCTACCCGCCGCGATGCAGGGCCTCCCCAGGCGAGACACCGTGTGCTGCCTGGCCAATCAGTGCTAGGCAGCGCTGAGGGGTGGATCGGGTCTCCCTGTGACGTCACGACGTCAGTGACGTCACGCTGTGCGTCGTCATGGCGACGGGGAAGCCCTCCTGGAATTCCCGTTCAGAACGGGATTTCCGGACGGGCGATTGCGCCGGCGGGGATCGGAGGGATGGGAGGGACGCCGCAGGGAGGAGGGAATCATGTAGCTAGCATTAGGCTAGCTACATGATAAATTAAAAAAAAAAAATTGCAAAAAACTTTCCCACGCCCGCAGGGCTGCGGGAATCAGAACGCCAGGCAGGTTAAGGGACATTGGGCAACAATGAATCAGAAAGAACTCCGGTGTGAATGGAACTTTTAATTAGAGAGATCACCTTTATCCAGCCATGTACCCTCCTCCAAAAGCCAGTCAACTTTGGACAGTGGCAAAAATGTGTAACAATCTGCTCCGGTGATGAATTTCCTTAAAATCAATGGTGTCTTATACCAAAATGTAAGAATTTTAAGATCCATTTTTGTTCAGTGATTCCTTATTTGAAATGGTGAGGATGGCATTCCTTTGCTCATCTGATTTTATTTTTTTTTTCTTCCCCGAGTGCTTTCTCCCTCAAGTTCCATTTGATCTTATGCCATCGTTTAGTCACAGTACAAGTGGAGTAAAATTACTTGTTACAATGATAAGTTAAGATCCTGCCTTAGATTTATTTATATTGTTTTATTACCAAACCACTTCAGCCTACAGGCCATTTTACCTTAAAGAGAATCTGTATTGTTAAAATCGCACAAAAGTAAACATATCAGTGCGTTAGGGGACATCTCCTATTACCCTCACAATTTCGCCGCTCCCCGCCTCATTAAAAGTGGTTAAAAACAGTTTTAAAAAGTTTGTTTATAAACAAACAAAATGGCCACCAAAACAGGAAGTAGGTTGATGTACAGTATGTCCACACATAGAAAATACATCCATACACAAGCAGGCTGTATACACCCTTCCTTTTGAATCTCAAGAGATCATTTGTGTGTTTCTTTCCCCCTGCAGCTATCTTCCACTGAAGTGTCAGGCTGTTTCTTCCTGCAGAGTGCAGACAGCTCTTCCTGTATGTAATTCCTCAGTATGTGAAAGCCCAGCCAGCTTAGAGGAGGATTTATCCAGCTTGTAAAAGATAATAGAGCAGAGAGAAGCTGCACGAATCTAAATAATACACAGGCAGTGTGCAGAGAGGGGCCTAGAGGGGGGAGATGCATCACAGAACTACAACACTGAAGAACTTGGCAGCCTTCCAGACACAGGCTGACAAGTCTGACAAGAGAGAGAGAAGTTGATTTATTACAGAGATGGTGATAGTAGAACGTGCTGCAATAAGCCAGAACACATTAGAATAGCTTTTGGAACTTGTAGGATGATAAAAAACAGGATGCAATTTTTGTTACGGAGTCTCTTTAAGGCTGCTTTCACAGTAAGACGTTACAGGCGCACGTTAGTGCAGCCTGTAACGCACCTCACCGCACAGCAATGAAAAATGAATGGGCTGTTCACAGTGCGCACGTTGCGTTACATTGTAACGCAGAAGGCAAAACCAAAGTGCTGCATGCTGTGCGTTATAAGCGGCTAAGCCGCGAGACTGTTTGCACATGCTCAGTGATGTTGGAGGAGGAGGTCTCCCCTCCTCGTCCAGGCACATGGCTAATAAATATTTACTGCACGGTGTGACGCGCAGTGTTTACTTCCTGGAGCGCCTCTCTGTGCGGCGATTGGCTGGCGGGACCACGTGATGCCGCATGCGTCCAAAAATACGCATCACAGGACGCATGAAGAGCCGCTTCACGCGGCTCTATCTGACGTCCAGCTTCAACCCCACTATGCGTTGCGTAAGGTGCAGGTTATGCGACCTTAACGTAGCATCTCTTCTTAGTGGGAAAGAAGCCTAACGCCAAAAGCCATTTTACCTGTTAGCTCTCCTTCTATTTATTCGGCCATAACTTTATCACTGCTTCTCACATATGAATGATCTATATCTTGCTTTTTTCGCCATAAATTAGGCTTTTTTGTGGGTGATCCTTTATTTTCCATGCATTTTATAGGCAAAACAAGAAATGAAGGAAAAAATACATTTCGCTAATTCCATTATCTATAGTTTTAAAATAAGCAATGCTACTATAAGAAAAACACACCCATTTTATTTGCTCATTAGTCACAGGTCATCATTTAAATTTTATGCTTCTAGTACAATGGCGGCAATATAATATTTTGAAGTAAAGGTGTATTTTTCGGTTTTGGGGTTTTGTTTTTTTTTGTGTCCGGTCAATAGCAGGCCCTTATGTACTGAAATAACAGTAATATACCCTCGTGACATACATATTTAAAAAAAAAAGAAAAAGAAAAGTCCCTAAGGCAATTATTAATTTATTAAAAAAAAATTTCTACTTGTTTGGTAACTGGGGTGGGGCTTTGGAAGGGATACATTTTTTTTCCTTTATTAAAAATTTGTGATTTGGGGTGTGAAATTTTACTTTTCACCACTAGACTGCACCAAAAACCCTACCCTGGTTTACCAGGAAGTGTTTAGTTTTTTTTTTTTTTTACTTTACGCTTGTTCCGTCCCTATGAATGGACATGGCCCCTGATTGGGGTCATGTCCATTAACTCCAGGCACTGCGATTGGTTCAGGGAACCATTGGTTCCCTTCCCCAATCACCGCCACGGAATTGCCACCGGGTAATAGTGGGGGTCACGTGGGTTTGCACCCACCGCTAGAACAATGGATGTGTATAAATGTCCAGTAATGCTAGGTACACACCATACAATTTTCTGTTAGATTTTCTCTTAGATTTACCTGCCAGATAGCTTTTTTTTTTTCCATGTTGTAGGTAAATCTAGCAGAAAATTGTATGGTGTGTACCTAGCATTAGACTTCAGAGTTGTCTATCTGCACGACTATAGTTTTCCAGTGGTTAAAGAGTAACTGAGGATTGAACTTTATCCCAATCAGTAGCTTATACCCTCTTTTCCATGAGAAATCTTTACCTGAAGTGAGAGGAATACAGAGGCTGTCATCTTAATTTCCAGTCCAGTTGTGCAGTCATGGTGAGCGTGCATGCAGCCAGTGGAGTCAGACCAGAGTCAAAGCATCTGCTTTACATGCTCATTCTGAGCCAGTGACTTATAATATTCCAGGGAGAGCTTCAGCACAGATGTCAGGCACCAGGGGTTGCTAGAGAAGAAAGATGGCAGCCTCTGTATTCCTCTGATTCCCTTTAAACCTATTTCGTTGTTTATCTTTGCTAGGGACCATCGACTAATTCACTAATCTAATATTGCACAGTAGAGGATTGCACACGTTTCCCACCTAGCAGCAACATGGTTTGCTAAACCAACACCAGGTTTTCTGGATTATTTTCTCCAGTTATAGCCTGGGAAATCCTTAGTAACTTTGACCCAAGGTGCCATGGACCCAGTCATCACACAATTTATACCCACTAAATTGTGCTCTGATTAAATCGGCAATGTAATGTGATGCTCCTCAGCCTACCGTGTAATATCCTGCAGCTGCCATTATAATAATCCTTAAATTACCATTTCCCCTCCAGGTAACATTAAATGATCTCTCCCACCAGTCTATGTAAGTGGATTATGACTCCCCCATGTTTTGATGTATTACTGTAGCATTTAATTAGAATATAACCACCCCCAGACAGCACTTCATTATAATCTAACCCTTTAGATAGCACTTCATGATAACCCAACTCCCCAGTCGGCACTTGGTTATAATTGATAATTGTAAGCAAAGTTACAATACTATAAAATCATTAGCATGTGATTTCAAAACTGACATTGGCAACTAAGTCCTCCTTCTTTCTCTGCCATAATTCTCAAAAAGCCAGATGCTTCAGAAGCAGCTGCATCAAACGTTTCACACACCTCAATTTTGGGCACTTCGCCAAGCCAATTGCAATAATAATGAAAAGCCCACTTTTTTTTTTTTTTTTTTTTTTTTGTAGTTCCAGTGCATCCACTTAAAAGTTCACACATCCATGATAATCCTTAATAGAGCTGTTCAATGAGATGCGTATTCAATGTAACCTGTATGTAGCTTGGAAATGGGCCAGTTAAAATCAGCCAGAGGTGTGTCTGATTGACCCAATTCCAATCTGTATCCAATTTACATTAAGTTTGCATGCAAGGTAGATTCATCAACCTCTCATGGACCATTCCTATTCATGAAATTGCATCTATGCTTTCTCTGCGTAATAATTTTCTCCCAAAACTATTTTTTTATAGTCATTTTGTGGGAAAAAAATTAGGCATAAATGCAAAAAATACCCATTTTTTTTTTCATTTTTCCCTTCCTAATCTTCACATGACACGTCCCATAGTTATAAAATACATAAATATTTTTGGGGCCCTTCCCGGTTAAAACATACCCCATATGCCATATTTTATTACTCGTTGAGTATGTGGGGACCCTTATGCCCAGGCTGCATGTTTGTGGTGATCAGATGCATTCGCTAGGGTGACAGTTAGGGGGTGCTGTACAGATGCAATGGCAGAGCAATAAATCTGTAGAGCATTGGGGCCCCAAACTTTTACCCTAGTGATCGCATCCAATCGCTACTGGTGGCAGTCGTTAATAGTTTATAATCCGGTATAGGTATTGCAGGGGTTAGTAATGGGTTAGTAGGCTAGGCTGGGGTAAAAAATTAACTAGGGATTAAAAAAACACTTTTTTTTATTTAATTGGGACTATGTCGCTTTCATTTTTTTCACTTAAACTTTTCAAACTTTTTTTCTCTAACTTTATTGAATGATTGTTGCTATTAGCTAGCAACAATCATGCACGGTCATATGAACGCGTGGCGGGAGGTGGCTGTTTTAATGCAGGACCTAAATTCTACGTCTTGAAACATACAGCATCTCTAATTAGGACATGGGGGGGGGGGGGGGGGTAGGGGATTTATCAACGCATTCCCGGCAGTTTTTTCTTCTTAATCTGTTCTAACCAGCAGGGAGAACAGTTCTGCATGATAACATTCTTCTTCCGTAATAGTGGCAGTTAAGCGCGGATTTCTAGAGCTGCACTACAGCACTACTACTACTATTCACACTAGAGCGTTTTGCTGCGATTTTGGCTTCTTCTGGGCAATTTGCGCTAATCACTGTGAATCGGCCAAAAACGCAAAACGCAAATGCGTCGCCTGCACCATTTTTAGGTGATTTCCCGGCAATCGCGTTTCAGTTCTATAGAAGCACTAAACGCAATCGCGGCAAAATCGCCGCACTGTTCAGTGATTTTTTTTTCCTCGTGAAATTGCGGAAAAATCACTCCTGCAAAACGCCGGAAAAAAATCTCCGGCGGTTTGTATTTCTAAGTGTGGATGGAGCCCAAGGAGCATGAACTTCACCCTTCCTAACTCTAAACAGTTACCCCTATCTCCTTAAAATGCTAATAGCCCTGCTGTACTCTGACAGTTTTTAAGATTAGGACCACATCAATTTCCTTGTATTTGTCAAGCACCTAATACTGTATGTCCAATAGATCCATTGTGGCATAACCATTCAGTATACTGAAATGGTATCATCCAGGTTTGAATATCTGCAGTAGTAAAACAAAATTCTGCAAAGTTCTTATTAAAAAAGGACTTGGTTAGCAATTCTTTATGAAGTAGCTCATATGTTTTGTCAAGATTAAAGAGATCTAATAGTTACTATTTTACATCCCAGACTGTCGGCGGTGTAAGGTATATTCATTTATTGTATATGTTATGGCCAAAGTGGGAAGTGGCTAGCCATTTCTAGAACTGGCCAATTTGATGTCGGCCAAAGTTCAAAATGCTGGGAATTTCTGACTTTGGCCGTCTGTTTTCAAAATGGCTAAAGTCCAAAATGCACAAATCTCAGTACATCCAGCACCATGAATGGCACTCAGAAGTCCTCTCTGCTCTGAAAAATACACAACAGCATAATAACCTTTACAGGAAAAAATTTCTCTGTTACAGCTTATACAAATCCTGCAATAAATCTGCAGTTTGTCTACTTCCTGCTTTCATGGAATTAGACATTCTCTTAACATCCTGTGTTTACCAATTAGCTGCTCTGCCATGGCAGCAAGCTGACATGCCTGGGTGATCAAATTACCCTTGTGCTTAGTCACAGATGAGGTGGGATTAGACATACAGGGTGCATTTCTCTCTGTTTTCCTTCTGTCCTGTGCAAGGGCTATGTTCCACTTTAATTCTACTTCCTGTGGAGGATTCTCTTGTGATCTCTATGAAGTTACACTGTGCTCTCCATACATATACAGGCAGCTGTGTAATGACATTGCTATCTTTTAGCACTCTGAGACAGGCATGTGGTCACCAATGGCCTCTATGACATTCATACACTGAGGGTCCTTATGGAAGTGACACAAGCCCCATAGCCCTTCCTAATTCCCTTCTACTAGGGGTGACCCCAGGCTGTCTGAGCGCCCTTACATGTCCCCCTGGCCGTGCTCCCCCCGGAAAGCAGCATTCTGGCGTCCTGAGGTGCCTTGGCTACAGCATGGAACAGCGCTGCATGAGTCCCAAAGTGATAAATGCAGCCGGCCCGGCAGCATGAAAGACAGCCCCAGCCGGAGCCGAGTCCTGTGAAGAGACGGTGCTTGGGGAATATGTGGGCGGCGGTGTGCAGCTGATCGGAACTTCTGCATGCAACAGCCGCCACCGCAACAGCCGCCACCGCAGACAGGCGAGGAGCTGGCAGAAGGTGGCGGGGACTTCGGGACTTGGCCGGCCGCATGTGGCCATAATGCGTTCTGGCCAGCCAAAGTCTGCAATGAATCAGCATTTTGCACACTGGCCAGATCAGCCGGCCACTTCTAGTTTTGACTGGCCAGAATTCGGGCCGTAACATATATATAACTTTCCCGACACTGCCAGCACAATATGACATAGCAGAGACAGCTTGGTGTTAGGTTGACTGCCGGTGGGTTCCTCCTGTGGTGGTTAATCAACAGAGTGGTAAAGATGTAATGTTTAAGGGCTCGTTTCCACTATTGCGTTGCTGAATCGCTGGCGAATCACCGCATGCGGGTGCGACTCCCCATGCGTATTTTGCCGCGATTTTGCATGCGAATTTGAATAGGTGAGGGTATATGCTATTTTAACCATGTCACTGCCTTGGTGAATTAACATTGGTACCTATGCGAAATCGCATGCGAATTTGCAGCAAAACGCATGGGGAAAAGGCATGCGATTGCCCTATTAAATACATTGCGTGCGATTCGCCTGCATTCTACACGCAAGCGAATTCTGATGGCTCTGCCGTGCAGAAAAATCCTGCACAGAAAAACGTACAGGAAAACTGACAAGTGGAAAAAGGCCCATCCACTTGTATTGGCTGTGCGAATCCGCATGCGGACAAAGCATGCGGATTCACTATAGTGGAAACTGGGCCTAAGTGTAAGCCAGTTTTTCAGGTTTACTTATGGTCTCCGATCTCCGGCCTGGAAATATTTTTTTTTTTTTTTTTTTTTTTTTTACTTTGTGCATCAGTTAAATATTTCACCCTAAGCACAAAGTCTTTGTAAGATCAGACGTAGAAACGGACAGTAAGGCTGTGGTTCAGTAACAGTTTATATACGGTTGGGTTGCCAATAAATATTTGATGTGAAATGAATGTTATGTTCGGCTGTGAGTGGTGCAATGATTGATATACTGAATCACTAAGCCAAACAGGCACATGAACCAAAAAAGAACTGAGACCGGGAACACTGATTAAAGGAATCAACTTTCACTTGTTAACTGTGACTCATTTAGTGTCTAGATGTCAGGCGAGCATTAATAGTAATGTGTGTGTAGATATGAACCAAATTTCTGTCAGGATTCACAAAACTGCATGTTAATGAGTGTGGAAGAACATTTTTAAAGAGTTGCTTCTTTTGGACTTCATCTGTATGTGCCAGCAATGATGGAACGTTGAAATCTATAAGAGATCAGTAGCGAAATTGCTGATTTGTGTTAATAGGATTTAAAGGGACTCCGAGCTCACAAAAAAAAGGAAAGTTGTACTCACCAGGGGCTTTCTCCAGCCCAGTGCTGGTCGGGAGGTCCCACGCCGGCGTCCTGGCTCCTCTCCTTCTCCCCGCTCCGGTATGGCTGACAGGCCGCAGCCCGGGCGACACTCGGTAGAGTGTCGGGCTGCAGCTTCCGCGTATGACGCGGATTACGTCACACGCCGGCCGCCTCGCGTCATCACGGCGGAAGCTGCGGCCCGACACTCTACCGAGTGTCGCCCGGGCTGCGGCCTGTCAGCCATACCGGAGCGGGGAGAAGGAGAGGAGCCAGGACGCCGGCGTGGGACCTCCCGACCAGCACTGGGCTGGAGAAAGCCCCTGGTGAGTACAACTTTCCTTTTTTTTGTGAGCTCGGAGTCCCTTTAATTAAACTGGACCCAAATTAAAAATACAATATTTCAGAAATAAAATATATTTTCTAAATTATAATAAATAGCAACCCTTTTTTCAGCTGCATGTTGACAAATATAAAATATTTTACATTTTATTGGAGGAACCCCTCCCTTCCTTTCATATTGCCGGGATTGATGATGTCACAGGGGAGGTGATCTCAGCTTGTGTGAGATTTCACATAGACTATGCCCCTGTGAGGGAGGGTAGCTGATGACCAACACACCCATGATCTACAACCTCCTACTAATCTCAGAAGTAATGGCTGCCACCTGTATAACCCTAGTTACGGAAAGAGAAGGGTGAAAAGCATGCACTGAAATGCTCATAGGCTTGAAGGAGTGTTTAGTTATCTTTGTATGTGTCAGAATGGTGCAACTAAATATTTAGAATTAAAAAAAAAAATGTTTGGTTTGGGTCCACTTTAAATGATCCTGTAAGTCTGTTATGAAATTATTGAAATAATCACAAGGGAGCCATTTATTCAGCAGTGTTTCCTTGGACGAGTAAGGCTCATCCAAACTGCCAGGCAATTTGTGGTGAAAGCTATGTGTAAGTGTATGCCGTCTGCTACAAGAGAATGGAGAATGATGCAGTCCACAACTTCTTTCTGCTCCTGTGAGATTCAGTAGTATCCTCCCTCTCTGCAGCAAAGAGAAATGGTGGGCAGTGTCCCCTCTCTCAGCAGCAAAGAGAAGTGGGCGGCAGTGCCTTCTCTCTCTCAGCAGCAAAGTTGACTCTCTGCTTCTGACGCCATGGGCCATATGCAAATTCCCTTTTTATTCTTGGTGGTATTTTCATAATTAATTCAATAAAATGCTTTTAAAGCCACTAGCTAATAAGGAAATGCTCAGAATAATTTTGAAAAGTTATTTTAAACAGAAGAATAAAAATGATCTAGGAGAAAACCTTGTATATAAAGTGAATTGCATATAGCCCCATGTTTTCATTCGTGTTTACTTTGTTGATTATAGCTTACATAGAGCAATTTAAAATAGGCCCATATGCAATTACGTTTTTGCCTGAGTTTTCTCCATATTTAACATTTTCAAGCTTGTCAATAAAATGCCCTTTAGACCACCAAAAAGAAAAACTTAATTTTGATAGTCCTATGCCGGGTGTTCATCAAAACTAGCTGGGTTATGCACCTGGCTAAATGAGCCTGGGGAGAACATTGAACTTTTTAACTTTTTTTTTTTTAATATATTTTTATTGCGAAGCGCTGTCAAATTAGTCTAAATAAAAGATGAAAATCTATCTTCTAGGAGAAGACGCAAGAGAAAAATGTAATTGCATATGGGACCTGGCCCTAACTGTCCTCCTCCTCCTCCTAGTGGAACAGTCCTTATTCTATAACCAACCCCCCCCCCCCCCCCCCCCCTCATCTGTCTTCTTAGGTTGTAGCTGTTGTAAAGTATGATGATCTGAGAGTTATGTCGCTACTTTTTGTAATCCATTTATCTATTTTAGATCACTGCTTTTATAGGTGAGATGATCTATACTTGAAAAGTTCACTAATCATAAGTTCTCAGCTCTGAGCCATTATTTTTTCCTGTGCAACTGGCAAACACGCCATTGATTTGCACTGTGTACGCTTACCTTTTTCCAAGCATACGCTTAAAGCAAAAGCGGTGAGGGGGGTGTTTGAAGCAAACGCCACTGTCCTTATTAAATTTGGTATTGTTTGGCACTATGAAAGTGCTGATTGATACAGCCCTATATGTTGGTGAGCCAGTGGTTCTGCAACTAGTGGCTTTATTTGGTGATATCTTTTCTGCCCTTCTAATGTCAGGGAATGTTTTATTTAGGAGAAATCTCTACAAACCCTAGACAAAGGCCCATATGCAATTTTTCTCTTTAATTTTCTCCTAGTAGATTAATTGTTATGTTCTATTTGAAACAACTTTTCTGCACCCTGCAATTGAAAAACTACCAATTAAGTAAGTGAAAACTACTATCCAAAATTATTTTGAGTATTTTCTTACTTGCTGATGGTTTAAAAGACATTTTATAAACAAGATTGAAAATATCACTTAGAAGAAAACGCAGGCGAATAAGTTAATTGGATATGACCAATGTGGCTGCAATCTATTTTACAGAAAGGTATAATTACCATATTTTTCGGGATATATAGACAAACTTTTTCTCCCCAAAAAGTGGGGAGAAGTCCCTGCATCTTATGACAAATAACTGCCTGCCAGTATGAATCGCCGCCACGCTGCAATGCTGGGGACTCCCTGTATCCTCCTCCGCTTTCCCCCATGTCTCCTCCTTCTCCCCTTGCATATATAGTAGCAGCAGAGCGGCTCACCTAATCCACTCCTCTGGCGGTGATCACTTGCCTCTCCTTCTTTGGTACCCTAGTGCCAGGTTCTGCAGATGACGCGATCTGCAAAAGCCGGCACTAGGGAAGCAGCCCGATAACTATATTTATGCACAGGGAGCAGATGAGACATGGTGGGTCTTTTGAGGATGACACGGGGACGGAATGGGACACACGGGAAGCAAAGGAGATCACAGCGGAACAGAAGGGGACACATGGGGGATACAGGGGGACAGCATGGGAAACACAGGAGGACACAATAATAGAGGGTGAAAATCTACAAGACTCTTCTGGACTATAAACGCACCAACCAAGTTTACTATAATTCTTTTTTTCCCCTGTTTTTTTTTTTTTTTTTGCTTGCTTGCTTGCTTAGCCTAGATGCATCTTATAGGCCAAGAGCGTCTTGCATGCTGAAAAATATGATACATAATTAAAAAATCTTTGTCTTTAGTGCTAAAACAATATATAAAAAAAAGACTAGTAAGGAAAAACATCTGGAAAGAGTTTAGTTAGCTTGTTTAGTATATTAAAACATCCAGCTATATTTCAAAACAATATACCATGTCTTCTAGAAATACACATCGCTTTCACCGTGAAGAATTTTTTTTATTTGCATGTTCAGTTCAAACCTATGTTCCACCATCCTCATTGAGTGTTCTTGCATCCTCTGCCATTACCTTAAATCAATCGTATCTTCTTGATGATTGGTTATCCTATGTGCCTCCAGAAACAATTGCCTGCTTCATTACAAGGTTGACTACTATTAAGAGGAGGGGGGGATGTTACAAGGGCCACAAAGTTGGGACCATTATATTGGGGACACTATAAGAGGAATATTTACAGGAAGGTGCTATATGATGGCACTGAGAGGGACACTATATAAATGGAGGGAGACACCTAGTATAAATGCACTGTATTGGCGGAGATAACTTCGGGAATTGTAGCAGCAGCAGCAATTAGCCAATATTAGTTCCCATTCCATCAGCTATTGTAGTACCAGTCTTTATGTTCCACATAGGTTTCCCTTTTACAGCGGCAGCAGCAGCAGATGGAATGGGAACTAATATTGGCACTCAGACACCATAGGGCAGTGATGGCTAACCTTGGCACTCCAGCTGTGCTTCAACTGTCCCATGAGGCATTGCAATACTCTGACAGCTCTAAGCATACCTCGGGGAGGCAGAGGCATGATGGGATTTGTAGTTTTCACAGCTGGAGTACCAAG
The DNA here is from genome assembly GCF_040937935.1 of Hyperolius riggenbachi. Classification (NCBI taxonomy): domain Eukaryota; kingdom Metazoa; phylum Chordata; class Amphibia; order Anura; family Hyperoliidae; genus Hyperolius; species Hyperolius riggenbachi. The sequence goes on along the minus strand of NC_090648.1, from coordinate 361,776,096 downwards.
GTTAGCCAGCACTGCCATAGGACATCCCTCCTAATCAAAAGGAGGTTCTTCCCATCGGATACCAGTCCATAGGAGGAATCGCCAGCCATGTCTTACCAATTCACCTTACCTAAAGCAACAAATGGTGTTATTGAAACTTGTTACACAGATTTTAATTGTTAAAGTTACCTATACAAGGTTGATTGGCCACACTACATGGAAGTGGTAATTGGTCAATCAAGACTTGGATATCACTTTATGTGATAGTGTGAGGATCCGCGTGGCTGCCTGCCCAGGCAGGCAGCCTTTTGACCACTGTTCAGGTCTGCATTCTGCAGGTCTCTGGAAGAGAGACCTTTTGTCAGTTGTGCAACCTGCTGCTGAGGAATTTGCATACGTTTGTCATGCAGATTGCCTAGCCACATCCTTTGTGGGCTTGCTCTATAAAGAGCTAGGTTTCCCACAGTAAGTTGCTGGTCATAAGAGTTAGTTCCTGTGTAACACTCGCCTGGAGTGTCAGCCTTGATCTTTGTTGAAGATTAGCCTAGAGTAATTCCTGGGACTGCACTAGGCAGGTTTCCCTAGTGCAGTTAGGATTGCATTATTTGTATTGCCTGTTCTGTCTGTCTGTGGGGTGCTAACCAGAGCAGCGGTTGTTACTGGTAGGCCCCTCTGTTCTGTTGTTGCCTTACTCGGATCACACTCGCTCTGACGGTAAGAGCAGTGGATCGTATCTCTTACGTATTCCTGTTTTCGTGTGTCTGTCTTGTCTGCTACGACCGCTTGCTGGAGGCACGGTGAGGTAACCGTTAAGCGAGCGCTCGTGTCCTCTGTTTCATGTTTGTTTGTCGGTGGTTAGTTAGGCGTGCTTGTCTCTGTTGTGCTTATCACGCGGGGACCGCGCACAAACGCGTGCACTGTTGCGAATGAGTGCGGTGTTCGCGTTTAGCTAGCGTTTGTTATTTTCCTTATCTCCTCATTGTATGATTTGCTGTGCCTTTGCTACTCTCGTGCTCTGCCTTGCTGTAGCCTTGTGTCACCTTTGGCAATCGCCTCTCCCGCGATTGCGTTCCTACTTCGTATCTGCTGTTGTGTGTGCACCGTTGCGGGTTGGCGACTAGTTTGGTGCACACACATACAATCTGTCGCTTTGTTCTCTCTCCTTCAGGGCTATCTTGCTCTGCGTTTCTTCCCTCCGTGCAATTCCTGTCTGGCGTGTGTGGCAGGGCAGAGGAGCTGTTCCTCTGCACTCCACAGCTCCATCTGTCGACAGGAATTTCCCTCTACAGGTGCATTGCACCTTTTGCTGGGTTCCCGCAAATTCTACGCTTGTGGAGGATTTTCGCAGTGTCAGCGCACGTCTTGTGCGCTGACCTTAGAGAGAATCCCACAATCGTTACAGATAGCCTAAAAATTCTGAAAAAGTCAAAAGAACAGACGTTCCCTCCAAGGACCGCACCACTCCAAAAGTATTGTTGCAAAATCATCTTTATTCAAAGGAGAATAAAAACACTTAACCAAGTAACACGGATGGCCATGTTAAGGAACTTGTACAAAAACATGTTAATCTATAACAATAAATATATAGCCAAATGGCCGAGTTCCAAACATGACAGACTCACAATTCATATATAAATAAATGAGTAAATGGCTACAGGGAATCAAAAATGAAGACCATTCCCTGTAGTCCTATTAACAACGAAAACCTGAGAAAGATACAGTACTCTGTACAATTAAGTGCATATATTATATTGTGCAAAAAAAAGCAAACCTTGATAAACAGTTCATGTGTGCAAAGGGTCCATAACGCAGTAAATAAAGTAACACGTGCAAAATCGCATGAAGAAAAGGTGCAGAGTAGTGCAAGGAAAGTGTAGGGAGAACAGAATACCGGATGCTTACCAGGCAGGAAAAATCAGTCGAGTACTGTGGGACATGGTTACCGACCGAAGGTCGGTCGCAATTAGCCGCTCAACGCTATGGCGGCTTCCTCTGGGCATGTATCACATAACTTGTGGAGTAGACTAAAAATTCTAACTGTGGCTTCTTGGACTTGAAATTAACATCCACCGCATTTGCGCTCCCCCATCGTCAATGCTCATGCACGTACTTATGCACATGCACCTGCTCTAAGATTTAATGAGTGCTAAGAGCAAATAGCAGTATGTGCTTTATGTAAGTTGAGAAAAATGTTTGGTTTTTTTCCTCCTCCCTCCTGCAGTAAACCTAGACAGTTAAACCAGTCAAGCAAATTCGCTAATGTGCTAACTGTGCATGGCAATTTTACAGGTACTTGCACCACTGTTATGTATTGTGTGTTAGGCAGATATTGTAACCTAGTTTGCTAATGTAATGCTACATGTTTCTTACAAGATTTTTATTTTTTAAATTTGCTTATTTGTAGGATAGTGTGGGCTCGAGAGGGGATACTAACTGTATGCATTAAGCCACTGTAAAAGCCTATTCTATACCTACAAATATTACGTGTGTGTCTTTCGCAGTCATTTTAATAAAGTAATCTAACGCACATGATTTCAGGGCTGGTGTAATGAAGTAACCTGCATACAACCGTTTAGGCAATCAATAATTCTGAGTTGATTTCTGGATCTGTGATTAATCATTCGAATCCACAAAATACACATATGCCATGGCTTATTCCAAGTGTTCTGTTGTTCCAAGCATATGTTTGTGGATCCTAATATACAATGATTGATCATTTGTACATAGCAAAATCTGTGCAGGAGCAACTGACATTTACCAGCACATCCATTTGTTCAGCGGCTGATAGAAGAATCATTTATTGGTTGTCATCAATTTGTCTGCAGACATTACCTCCAAGTAACAGACCAATCATGTTGATCTGATTGTTCATTGATCTGGAGTAAATAGTTTCTACTATGTGCAGCTTGTAATTTCATTCTTATTTTTTCTCAAGTGTTCGATTGTAAAGCCTGAGTCAATTCATTGCAGTGATCAGCTTGCCTATACCTTTAGATAAGAACAAACTCCATGTCATAATCAACACAGACTGTTGTTTCAATTCTTGCTCCTTGCAATTTTTGTTTTAGCAGTAGGAGTTTTTTGAGCATTCCCCCCCCCCCCAACATGTTTTTTTTTACTGTATATACACATGTCCACTGATTAATGCATGCACTATAGTCAGCCTCAGCATTAAAATGTCTGGCAGGTAATGGCAGCAAAGTGTTTTTTTTTTTTTTTTTTTTATATTATCTCATTACAATGGCACCTGTAAAAGGTTAGGCTATATTAAATGCAAATGCCTGGAGAGGCAGTTCTGTGAGTCGGGGTTGAAAGCAGAAAAAAATGGGTACACGTAAGGTTAACATTATGTGATGAGTTCCTTGTTCAGATGAAAAATATTCAATATAATAGCGCCACACAATCCTGCTGCCACGGAGGAGGAGATTCCCTCTCTTCTGTACTGTCACTTTAACCAATAGGATCTTCTAAAATATTGCCTGTACTTGTTTCATACCACCACCACACCAAGTATTTGAAAGGGACTCACCCTTTACTAAGACCCACACTTAGGTCTTAGTTGCGCCTTGGGGCTATTCCCAGGTCACCCCTGACCTTTGCGATTTGTGTCTTTAATGTTCCCTCCTTGGATTGCACGAGGTTCAGATATAATCACAGCTGCTGATAACTTTGACCTCCAAATAAAAGACCTCACATAGCGTCAAACCGTTACCACTTAAAAAGTTATAAAATTTATTGCACTTACAAATTTCTCCACGAATTCACAGCTTGAGTTTTATAAACGGGCTCTCCCCCGTATTGGTGGCCTCCGGAGGGCTCTCCCAGTGTTGCATAGCTATCCACCATGGCTGCCACGCGCACAGCCGTCCGTTTCGCTTCCGCAAACGCGGAACCTCGCTCGTCAGCCAGGAGTGTGGAGGAGCCAGGAGTCTCTTTACATATTTGCCTGAAGAAGGGGACTAGATCCCAGAAAGCTTGCATAATTTAACTCTATCAGTTAGCCATTAAAAGATATCATTTTTTACAGAACGTTTTTTTCTACCTATCCAAAAGTGTTGGAAATGTGAGCTAAAGTTGTAAATAACCCCACGATTCTATTAAATGCATGACTTTATTTCCTTCAGACAGATTATTTGCGATCTCCTTGACACATTTACAAACCATCACTGAGGTAAAGTCTAGTCTACTTTCAAAGACCCTCACCTTCCTTTGTGCCATCTGACAGAATGTACATAATTAACCAGTAATTAGGTAGACCTTGCTGGGGAAGTGCTGTGATGGAGCAGCAGGGTTCAGGATAATGACCTGCGTGAGTGTGCTTCTTTCCTCCCCAACGGGACAGCCAGTACATGCTCTCCCTGACCCTGCTGCTACTGCTGAATATTAAGTAAACACAAATAACATTAATCCAGAATAAATCAGTATATGATACGGGAGTCTTAGATGTATTTAGCTTTACCGGAGGCTTTGACGTTAAATTGCTGGGTGTGATGAAAAGATTTGTGGAAATATGCAAATTTTGTGATTTACCTGTCCTGCCATCTGTGATGTCCCTTTTGATAACAGCAGGGCTTGTGCCTTGCTTGTGCCTTGCTTGTGCTTGAAGTGGTGTACTGAAATAACAGAATTAAAATATTGTCACTCCCTTAAATAACCACTATTCTGTTATGTGATTTCATCTGTAGGGGAAAGGCCCTACACTTCTTGAATGGAAGCAAGATCTGAAAATCTATGTAAAGGCTAGATATTTTGGTCTATAGGATGAAGATGCCAGGGTTGCCACTCTTATCCTTTATTGGGATTTTACTCCCTCCAGGACAAACGTTTTGCCAGTAAAGCGCTAGAGCGCCTGATCTGTATGCTGACCTGGGCTGGTAACTAGGCAGTGAAGTAAGGGTGAAGCTTCTAGAGACTTTTTTTTCTGTATGTCTTTTACAGGTGTCCCTTGTCCTATGCAGTTGTCCTATGCAGTTGTCCTATGCAGCTTGGGCAAGGCAGCATTGTTTTGCCTAATTTATTATTGTGTTCATTTACTACAGGTCTCTATTTCCTCTTCCCATTCCCTTTCTATATAGTACAACATAACCCGCTTTGGGGGTCCCTCTGTACATTGTTTCCATTTGTTATTGTGTAACCTGAGTGAATACATCCCAAAATGCTTGACTACCTTCTAAAAGGAAGGGGGGCTGGAATTAAAGGGAACCTTAACTGAACGGGGGGGGGGGGGTTAGAGGGTTTCAATTACTTGGGGCTATTAGCAGCCCCCTGCAGCAGTCCTGTGCCCTCGGAGCCCCTCTGGAATCCTCCGGTCCCCCGATGTCACTTAGTTTCGTTTTTGACGACTCACCAGTCAGCCGGCCGCCATGTGTATTATTGGACGCATTCCCTACTGCAATTAGCGCTGTTGCGGACCGCAACGCGTACAAAAATGCGCGTTGCCACATATCTACGCGTGTGGAATGCGTAAAAGCGTATTTTTGTACGCGTTGCGGTCCGCAACAGTGCTAATTGCAAATTTGCTGTAGGGAATGCGGCCAATAATACGCATGGCGGCCGGCCGACTGGTGAGTCAAAAACGAAACTAAGTGACAGCGGGGGACCGGAGGATTCCAGAGCGGCTCCGAGGGCACAGGATTGCTGCAGGGGCTGGTAATAGCCCCAGGTAAGTGAAACTCTTTAACCCCCGTTCAGTTAAGGTTCCCTTTAAGGTTTATAGAGGCACACTTCTCAGCTATAGCCAAGCAGAGTCTACTTTTGAGAGGAGAAAAGAGTAGGCAAAATGGGGTGGAACATAAGTGAGTGGCTTCCAACGGGGGTGGGTAAGTGAAGAAACATTGCGCTTATTCATTGGAAATTCACATATACAGCACTGACCACACATGTATATGAATACATTCTGTCATCTAGAGCAGGGCTTCCTAACCCTATCCTCAAGTACCCCAAACAGTGTCGGTTTTGTGGAAATCCACAGAGGTTGATTACAAGCTATGCAGAGACACTAATTACCCCACATGTGAATGTTTGAAAACAAGTACTGTTGGTGGTACTTGAGGACAAAGTTGGGAAGCCTTGTTCTGGAACAAAGTTCCTCAACCCTTTCCACAAGGCCCACCAGCAGTACATGTTTTGGAGGAAACCAAAAACCTCCATAGGTGAGGTAATGTCTTTGCAGCCCTGATAATCGCTGAATTTCTACAAAACATGCACTGTTGGTGGGCCTTGAGGACAGGGTTTGGGAATACTGATTTTAGAGTGATGGCAACTGTCTAATACACATCGCCACTTTCAGCTGCAGAGTGTACAAGTGATGCTCTTGGGTCATAGAGGTTAAAAAGGGTGCACAGCGCGGTGCCAGGCGGGTAATTTGAGTGCTGAGCTACGGATATCTCTGCTCTGCAGCAGGTCTCACTGTGCGGTTGGTCTTGCAACGGCTCTCCCTCCCAGTTTTGTGCAGCAATATTATGAACACAGCCACTGCGCCATTCAGCATCTCTCAGCCACCAGGATTCCTCTTTGGGCGCTGGGTGGCGATAGTAGAATATCAGTATAACAGCTGATATTGGGATCTCCTTCAGCCCATTTTACCTGGTGCCCCTTTTGAATGTAGGCCTCTTAGGTATGCAATGATAGGTGTTGTAAAATTTTATTTTAGATCTTTATTTACATTCTGTGGATTACATGGTTGGAAAAGTTGCTTGACATTAGCAAAACAAATGACCTGGCATTCACTCGACTCTTGCATTATAAAGGTTTCCCAAACTGTTTTGCACTCTTGCTAAACTCTCTGTCAGTGGAAACGCACAGCTGACATTGGAAGTGACAGCTATGCAGCGTTTCACAGTTGTTACTATAATACAGGAAATAAATAATTCATGCCAGTGATAAGTAGAACAAGACATGAAGGCAGCTCTGGAATTTGTTACCTTTTGCAGCTGATAAGGAAATTGGCGTCTTAGTGGCCCTTTAATGTGAAATGTATAATATGGTTTACTGAGCATTTAAGCCTAATGCTGTTTATACTCAAGCTTGATGAGAGCACTTATTAACAGTCAATATGAAACATCCTTGGTTTTTGCCCATAGAATGTACATAAAGCAAATATGCTTTTTGTGTCTGTGATCTAACAGTTCAGCGGATGACATTTATTTTGAGCATAAACCTGCGAGTTCATGTCCTCCGAGTCCTGAGTTTTGGGCAAAGACGAGGCTGTGCAAACACCTTCTGTAAAGAACTTCTCTCAGGGAAAACAACAAGGTTTTCATGTCTGGTTCATAATTGTAATTTTTAACTAGTGTTGCCCAAAAAATAATCTAATTTATCCCGCCTATTTGCCCAAAAAGAAGAAATGGAGATTGGCAAATACAGTGGAACCTTGGTTTGCGAGCATAATTAATTCTGGAAGCATGCTTGTAATCCAAAGAACTCTTATATCAAAGCATATTTCCCCATAAGAATCAATAGAAACCCAGTTTGTGTGTGGCTTTAACAATGAACTCATCCAATGACAGTTACGTGAGGATTTCATGGGAGCATGACTTTGCACAGTCATAACTACAATCCAGCAGCGGCAAAGGGAGAAAAACTATCGGCTGATGATGTGACGCATGTGTACTTTTTTTTTTTTGCTTCCTTTTTTTTTGCTTGTCTATCAAGACGTTGCTTGTATATCAAGTCAGAATTTCAGAAAAACGTTTGCTTGTATTACAAAGCACTCTTTAACCAAGTCGCTCTCAATCCAAGGCTTTACTGTATACATTTCTAGCAGCTGATCTAGTTAACCAACAGCTGTGTTGTTAAAGCACACCTGAACTGAGAGCGATATCGAGGCTGCCATATTTTTTTTCCTTTCAGGGCCTGTTTCCACTAGAGCGAATCTGCATGCGTTTTCTGCATGCAGATTTGTATAATCAATATAAATCAATGGGCCTGTTTCCACTTGTCAAATTCTGTGCAGTGGACTGTGCAGAAAAAATCTGCACAGCAGAGCCATCAGAATTCGCACACCGCAAGGCTAGTGTGCGATTCGCCTGTAATGGATTTAATAGGAAATTCGCATGCGTTTTCTATGCAAATTTGTGTATGTTTTTCACTTAAAATCAATGTAAAAGCACAGGCACTGACGTGGTTAAATTTGAATACTTACAAACCGATGCAAATTTTAATGCGTTTTCGAGTTAAAATGTGCATACATAGGCATACGAATTTGCATCCGCATATAAATTCCTTTTTGCGGTTTCCGCAACAGAATCGCACCGCACTAGTGGAAACGGGCCCTTAAACAATACCAATTGCCCACGGTCCTGCTGAACTCTTTGGTGGCAGTAGTGTCTGAATAACAATAAACAAGCATGCAGCTAATCCAGTCAGACTTCATTCATACACCTGATTGGCATGCTTAAAGTAGAAGGTGAACAGAGGCGCCAAAAGGAAAAAAATGCTAAAATTGTTAGACAGTTCGGGAAGTAGTGGTGGACTAACCATCCCCAAACAGACACAAAGCTGCCACAGAGGCACTAGGTGTGTATTAGACCCCTTGCTGTGTGATACTCCTTCGTTTATTGCCTGAGGAAGCAGGAATATACCTGCGAAACGCGTTGCCTGTTTTATTTGAAGTGCTGAAAAATTGGCAGCTTTGTGTCTGTCTGGGGATGGTTAGTCCACCACTACCTCCCGAACTTTTTAACAATTTTTGGATATTTTAACCTTTTGGCGCCTCTGTTCACATTCTACTTTACCAATGTCCACCCTGCGGTGGAGGGGTGTTTATACCCTTTTTTCCTGACCTACAGAGAGCGCCATCTTGGTCCTGAGTGGGGACGGGCCTAATCTCCCCACCTGCATGTACAGTGGTTGCCTATTCGGTAACCCTGGTTTGTGAGTATAAAATTGCTTACATTTTACTTTTCTCCCTATTCCAATACATACTACACTATATTGAGCTCTTAGTTTCTCTTTTCATATATGATTGGCATGCTTGTTCAGGGTGACCGGGTCTAAGGCTGAAGACAAAGGCTCATCAGGATAGCTGGGCAATCTGCGTGGCTTAAAATGAAATGTCAAAGCTGTATGCTTGTTTCTGGTGTGATTTCAGACACTACTGCAGCCAAACAGATCAGCATGGCTGCCAGGCAACTGGTATTGTTTAAAAGGAAATAAATATGACCGCCTCCATATACTTCTAGCTTCAGGTTCCATTTAAGTGATTTGTTAAGGTGGCCATATACTATCTAATGCTGGTCTAATTTGGTAAACTATCCCGGCTGTATCTCCTGATTGGATATACAGTGGAGGAAATAATTATTTGACCCCTCACTGATTTTGTAAGTTTGTCCAATGACAAAGAAATGAAAAGTCTCAGAACAGTATCATTTCAATGGTAGGTTTATTTTAACTGTGGCAGATAGCACATCAAAAGGAAAATCGAAAAAATAACCTTAAATAAGATTGCAACTGATTTGCATTTCATTGAGTGAAATAAGTTTTTGAACCCTCTAACAATAAAAGACTTAATACTTAGTGGAAAAACCCTTGTTTGCAAGCACAGAGGTCAAACGTTTCTTGTAATTGATGACCAAGTTTGCACACATTTTAGGAGGAATGTTGGTCCACTCCTCTTTGCAGGTCATCTCTAAATCCCTAAGGTTTCGAGGCTGTCTCTGTGCAACTCTGAGCTTGAGCTCCCTTCATAGGTTTTCTATTGGATTAAGGTCCGGAGACTGACTAGGCCACTCCATGACCTTAATGTGCTTCTTCTTGAGCCACTCCTTTGTTGCCTTTGCTGTATGTTTTGGGTCATTGTCGTGCTGGAACACCCATCCACGACCCATTTTCAGTTTCCTGGCAGAGGGAAGGAGGTTGTCGTTCAGGCTTTCACGATACATGGCTCCGTCCATTTTCCCGTTAATGCGATTAAGTTGTCCTGTGCCCTTAGCAGAAAAACACCCCCAAAGCAAAATGTTTCCACCCCCATGCTTGATGGTGGGGACGGTGTTTTGGGGGTCATAGGCAGCATTTTTCTTCCTCCAAACACAGCGAGTTGAGTTAATGCCAAAGAGCTCTATTTTGGTCCCATCAGACCACAGCACCTTCTCCCAGTCACTCACAGAATCATTCAGGTGTTCATTGGCAAACTTCAGACGGGCCTGCACATGTGCCTTCTTGAGCAGGGGGACCTTGCGAGCCCTGCAGGATTTTAATCCATTGCGGTGTAATGTGTTTCCAATGGTTTTCTTGGTGACTGTGGTCCCTGCTAATTTGAGGTCATTCACTAACTCCTCCCGTGTAGTTCTAGGATGCTTTTTCACCTTTCTCAGAACTATTGACACCCCACGAGGTGAGATCTTGCGTGGAGCCCCAGAGCGAGGTCGATTGATGGTCATTTTGTGCTCCTTCCATTTTCGAACAATCGCACCAACAGTTGTCACCTTCTCTCCCAGCTTCTTGCTAATGGTTTTATAGCCCATTCCAGCCTTGTGCAGGTCTACAATTTTGTCTCTGACATCCTCGGACAGCTCTTTGGTCTTTCCCATGTTGGAGACTTTGGAGTCTGCTTGATTGATTGATTCTGTGGACAGGTGTCTTTTATACAGGTGACTAGTTAAGACAGGTGTCCTTAATGAGGGTGACTAATTGAGTAGAAGTGTCGAACTACTCTGTGGGAGCCAGAACTCTAAGGGCCCGTTTCCACTAGTGCGACGCGATTTCGCCGGCATTCCGACGCTTGTAAAAACGCATGCGGGTGCGTTTCCGCATGCGTTTTACCCGCGATTTCGCGTGCGATTTCGCATGGCAAGGTGCCATGCGAAATTAACCATGACACTGTCAGGGCAAAATAACATTGAGAAGGGTGCGAAATCGCACGCGAAATCGCGGGTAAAAACGCATGTAACAAACGCATGCGTTTTTACTATTAAATACATTAGCGGCGATTCGCACGGATTCCCGACGCAGGCGAAAACTGTGGGTCCCGCCGTGCAGATTTGGCCCGCCGCCAAATCGCTCCCGCACGCCGCACAGGTGGAAACAGCCCCATCCACTAACATTAACTATGCGAATCCGCATGCAGTGCCCGCATGCGGATTCGCCCTAGTGGAAACGAGCCCTTAATGGTTGGTAGGGGTTCAAAGACTTATTTCACTCAATGAAATGCAAATCAGTTGCTATCTTTTATTTAAGGTTATTTTTTCGATTTTCCTTTTGATGTGCTATCTGCCACTGTTAACATAAACCTACCATTGAAATGTTACTGTTCTGAGACTTCATTTCTTTGTCATTGGACAAACTTACAAAATCAGTGAGGGGTCAAATAATTATTTCCTCCACTGTAAGCTGTGGAGAAATTGAATATCCTTGCACCAATTACTTTTGATCAGATTTAAAAAAAAAAAAAGTGAAAGCGCACCAGACCACTAACTCAACTAGATTTGTGCTAAATGTTTGTTAAATTTACTACACACATTTACTACACATCTCATTACTAAAAAAAAAAAAGTACTATTCTTAAATGGCTGTATTTTTGGTTAAGCAGAAACTTGCTTCTGCTGCATGGTAAGTGCAGGCAATGGTGACTCCATTGGGGTGCCATTAAAACAAACACATTTGGTGCGAATATCATGTATGTGGGCTCTGCTATTAACTGCTTAACCCTCCTGGTTGTCTATTAAAAACCGCCAGGGGGCAGCGCAGCAGTTTAAAAAAAAAAATTAAATCCTGTAGCAAGCCATGATAGCCGCTGTGCAGAGGCATCCCCCCACCCGCTTCGATCGCCTCCGGCGATCTGCGATCAGGTAATCCCATTCAAAGAACAGGATTTCCTGGAGAGCTTCCCCTGTCACCATGGCGACATGCAGGATGACGTCATCGATGTGGTGAGGTCATCGGGAGTCCCGATCCACCCCTCAGTGCTGCCTGGCGCTGATAGGCCAGGCTGCGCAATGGGTCTGGGGAGGGGGGGGGGTGGCGCGGCGGAGCGGCGGCGATCGGTGTGCACACGCAGCTAGCAGAATGCTAGCTGCGTGTAGGAAAAAAAAATTATGCAAATCGGCCCAGCAGGGCCTGAGAAATCCTCCTTCGGCTTACCCCGAAAGTTTTAAATCCGTGCCATTGACTTCAGTGCAGTTTGTAAAACAAAAACTCACTGAACCACCCAAAGTTAAAGGAAATACTTGTGAGAGACTGCCAGAGGCATTCCTACTCATCTCTCTTTATCTCCTGTTTACTCCATATATGTGCTGAAAGTATAGTTTTAGTTTTGTATATCAGATCAGAAAACAACTCTTGAGAGACCTACTTTAAAATAATTTATTGATTCAGGAAAATACATTTCTTAGTTTTCTTTCACCAACATTCCAGGCATGCATCTTTCCTGAAGCATGCAATATCCTTAAAGCCCATGTAAAGACTAAGATCTAAGACCGTCATCTAGCGGCTTAGTAATCAATATGCTTATTGCAAACCCAGCAGCTAGATCTAATGTAAAAATGGTTCATGTGCATTTCATAAAACTTTGCCATTTACAAACTATAGATCAATATGAAATAATAAATAAGCCTGAATGAGGTCTTTAATTAACCATCATGATGTGCATTTCTGTTGTGCAGTAATGTGTATCAAAAGGAACCACAGTGGAGACCTGCGTCAGGCTTGCACACAGAAACCTATTGCCCATGCCCAACTAGCCACTGGCTTTACTGCTCACTCCCATACCTGCACCTGAATACTCATTGTTATCTCCCTTGCTCTCTTAAATTCAAACTATAATGCCAAAATGGCTAAAATATGAAAATAGGTTTTAAAGGGTCTCTGAACAGTGATGAAAAAAAATCCAGACTTATCTGGGGCTTCATCCAGCCCCCGCAGCCATGAGGTCCCTCGGCGTCCTCTGGGTCCCCTCCGTGAGCCTGCTGGCGGCCCTGTTATCCTGGGGACTTTGTGCTAAGTCGTAACTGCGCATTCGCAGCTCGTCCGTGCACCCAGCTCAATCACGCATGCCTTGCCGTAAGCATGCTGCACATCTGCAGTTCAGTCTTTTGTGATTGAGCCGGGTGCACGGACACTAAAGGGGCCCATACACCTAACTATTTTCCCGCCGATATACAGCAGATTCGATCACTGTGATCGAATCTGCTGTGAAATCGTTGCGCAAATGCTGACAGAACGATCGTGTTTCCCATCCGAAATCAATAGTTCCCATCGATCCGTCTGTGCGGAAGATTTTTCTCGATCGCCGGCGGGTCGGGAGTGCGTCGATAGCGGCGATCGAATGCCTAACGACCGACACAATACAGCGGCAATACATTACCTGTTCCGGCTGGCGCAACTCCCCCGGTCTCTGCTGTCTTCTTCTCCGGTCCAGGGCTGCAGCTTCACTAAACTTTCTGTCCCGGCAGGAAGTTTAAACAGTAGAGCGCCCTCTACTGTTTAAACTTCCCCTGGACAGGAAGTTCAGTGAAGCTGCAGCCGTTCCGGAACCCAGCGCGGAGAAGAAGATCGGAGACAGGTCAGTTGCGCCGGCTAGATCAGGTAATGTGTAGCTGGCGGGCAGACGGCAGCTCCACAGATTGTGATCGGTTTCATGATGAAATCGATTCACAATCTGTTTGCAGTAAAGGCAGCCATACGATCCCTCTCTGATCAGATTCAATCAGAGAGTGATCTATCTGTTGGCCCAATCTGATGGGAAACCGACCAGTGTATGGCTACCTTTAGGACTCCGGACAAAGTCACCAGGATAATTGGGCCGCCAGAGAGACCGTGGAGGGGACTCAGGAACTTCTGAGGGACCTTGAGGGGGGGGGGGGATTCTAGAGGAAGCCCTAGGTAACTGCAGATTTTTTTTATTTATCACTGTTTGCTTTTTTTTGTTTTGCTTGTATTTATGCCTTGTTTGTTTATGCCTTTATGCACTTTATGCCCTGTTATCTATACTTTTATCTCTACTCTGTTAATTGCTGTGCCAAGCCCAATTCCGAGCATGACCCTGTCGTGCCTGGTGAATAAAAATGATTCTGATTCAGGGTCCCTTTTAGGCCAAAACCACAAAAGGGCTATGATAATATGTAAAACTAAAGATCTGACTTTGTACCAGTCTTTTTTTCATACTAGTTTTTAGGCTGTGGTAGAAAAACTCAAAATGTTATGTCTTCTCTAATACCTTAGTTTTCATTCTAAGGTCTTCTGGTCTTCATTCCTTTATCTGTTACCAACTGCTGCTATTCTGAATACTGCTTCCTGTTACCTGGGACTAAGCATGTTTGTTTTGCTGAATTTGATTTTGTCAGACACCTGACCACTGCTGAACATGTAGGCTCAAATGTCTGTGAGTCCTTCTTTTGATATTTATCAGGTCCCACTAAGAGCTTTGTATTGTCCCACGTGGGGTACTCTGGTAAACACCTATTTTCTCTTAGGCCTGGGGCCCACTACAAAGCGCAATCGCTAGATATTTATGGTAGTGTTTTGCAATCGTTTTTTTGGAGCGATTTCCCTGCTCCTATACAATGCATGAGAATGGAAAAGCTCCCAGAATGCTGCATGTCCTGTGATTGCGATTTGCCTGATTGCAATTGCTCTAGTGGTATGTATCCCATCCATTTACATTGGCAGCGGTTGACAGCGACCCATAAACTCTGAAATGCTCTAGTGGGTCCCAGCCCTGAGGCACCTTTTACACTATGCAAATTGCTTTGCAGTGCTATGCAATCACAATGCAACATAGCCGAAAAGTCGCATCATGTAGTACTGTTTGTGCGACCATACAGTGAGGCGTACAGTAAACGAAAGTTTGCCTCACTGCCACTGTAAACATTGCATGCTGCGCGTTATCCCGACAGAACTCACCGCACCACAATCAATGGGATAGCCCCTTAGAAAAATAATTGGGATGCGGTATTGTCTGTTTAGACAAGGTAAAATGAGCATTAGACTCGGTTTCTTGGATGAGTCGGCACAACCTTCAGATAACTGTAACAGCAGCTTTCATATTAGGTACCCAGTGCTGACACTCGCAGGTATGTGATACAGCACCTGCCAGTTAGAGGCTTAATGAATTTGGTGAATGTTTCCAGTGATGGTGAATGTGTGATGGGAATTCTACATTTTGTTTTTCTCATAAACAGAATTGTTGCTGTATGTGTGCCAGTGTGTCATATCAGAAATTATGCATTAAATATGTAGTTCTTCCTTCATTACTGAATGCCGCACCTCCAGCAGACTTAACCAGCTTGCCAACTGTGTTGGCCCTTACAGCTGTTCTGACTGATCAGCTGCTAATGCTAACTACAATCAGAGAAAGAACATGTGCGTCAACCAAGTGAACCTGAAAAATCTGGCTTTGCAAATTTGGCCTATTGGCTAATCACGAGACATTGCTCATGCAAATAAGCATTTGCTTTCGCATGCCTAAATATGCAGGGTCAAAACCAAAAACCGCAAAACAATCGCCCTGCGGGAATTAGTTCATGCTATACAGCACTATCCAGGGGCGCCACGAGGAGGCTTCCCATTGCCCCCTGATCAGCTGCTAATGACAGTGTTTGGCCATTGGTTGCTTGACTGTTAAGTAGCTATAAATGGAGCATTAGCGTGAAACTTCAGTAGGGCAGAACAGCCTGAGGAAGGAGCTTATCCTGAACGTCACTGCTACTCTGCCTTAAAGCTATGGTCTCCATAATAGCTCTTACTACCAAAATGAGAAAAGTGGGCGCCTCGGGCACTGGGGAAGTTACATAGTTTACATATAGTTACATAGTTATTTTGGTTGAAAAAAGACATACGTCCATCGAGTTCAACCAGTACAAAGTACAACTCCAGCCCGTCCCACACATAACCCTGTTGATCCAGAGGAAGGCGAAAAAACCCCCACAAGGCATGGTCCAATTAGCCCAAAAGAGAAAAATTCCTTCCCGACTCCAGATGGCAATAAGATAAAATCCCTGGATTAACATCATTAGGCGTTACCTAGTAATTGTAGCCATGGATGTCTTTCAAAGCAAGGAAAGCATCTAAGCCCCCTTTAAATGCAGGTATAGAGTTTGCCATAACGACTTCCTGTGGCAATGCATTCCACCTCTTAATCACTCTTACTGTAAAGAACCCTTTCCTAAATAAATGACTAAAACGTTTTTTCCTCCATGCGCAGATCATGTCCTCTAGTCCTTTGAGAAGGCCTAGGGACAAAAAGCTCATCCGCCAAGCTATTATATTGCCCTCTGATGTATTTATACATGTTAATTAGATCTCCTCTAAGGCGTCTTTTCTCTAGACTAAATAAACCCAGTTTATCTACCCTTTCTTGGTAAGCGAGACCTTCCATCCCACGTATCAATTTTGTAGCTCGTCTCTGCACCTGCTCTAAAACTGCAATATCTTTTTTGTAATGTGGTGCCCAGAACTGAATTCCATATTCTAGATGTGGCCTTACTAGAGTTAAACAGGGGCAATATTATGCTAGCATCTCGAGTTTTTATTTCCCTTTTAATGCATCCCAAAATTTTGTTCGCTTTAGCTGCAGCGACTTGGCATTGAGTACGATTATTTAACTTGTTGTCGATGAGTACTCCTAAGTCCTTATCCAAGTTTGATGTCCCCAACTGTATCCCATTTATTTTGTATGGTGCTAGACCATTGGTACGACCAAAATGCATGACTTTACATTTGTCAACATTGAACTTCATCTGCCATGTATGTGCCCATATAGCCATCCTATCCAGATCCTGTTGCAATATGACAATATCTTCCTGAGAGTTGATGATTCTGCACAATTTTGTATCATCTGCAAAAATGGCAACATTGCTCACTACTGCATCTACTAGGTCATTAATAAATAAATTGAAGAGCACTGGACCCAGTACAGACCCCTGTGGGACCCCACTGCTAACAGTCTCCCATTTTGAGTACGATCCATTGACCACAACTCTTTTTCTGTCCATTAGCCAGTTCCCTATCCATGCACACAGACTCTTCCCCAGTCCTTGCATCCTCAACTTTTGCACCAGACTTTTGTGGGGAACAGTGTCGAAGGCCTTTGCAAAGTCCAAGTATATCACATCTACAGCATTCCCAATATCCATATTAGCATTCACTACCTCATAAAAGCTGAGCATGTTAGTCAAACAGGACCTGTCTTTAGTAAACCCATGTTGATGCTGAGAAATAAGATTATTTTCTACTATGAAGTCATGTATAGTATCTCTTAGTAACCCCTCAAATAGTTTGCATACAACTGATGTTAAGCTTACAGGTCTATAATTTCCTGGATCTGATTTTTTGCCCTTCTTAAATAATGGGAAAACGTGGGCTGTACGCCAATCCACTGGGACTCTGCCAGTTGCAAGAGAGTCACAAAAGATAAGATAAAGGGGCTTAGCAATAACTGAACTTAATTCCCTTAGGACCCGAGGATGCGTGCCATCCGGGCCAGGTGCCTTGTCTATTTTTAATTTATTTAGTCTTGCCTTTACTTCTTTCTGCATTAAGTATTTAATATTACAGTTAGAAGATTGACTCTTCTGCCCCTGTAATTTGTAACAGTGCTGTTTCCTTTGTGAAGACAGAAGCAAAGAAAGCATTTAATAACTCTGCCTTACCTTGGTCATCCACCATTGAGTTCCCACCCTCATCCTTTAGGAGTCCTATACAGTCAACCTTTCTTTTTTTAGAGTTGATGTACTTGTAAAACTTTTTTGGGTTAGATTTAATATCCCTAGCGATTTGATTTTCAGCTTCGATCTTTGCCAGCCTAATTTATTTTTTACAATTTTTATTGCACTCCTTATAATTGCTTAGTGCAGCCTCGGTCCCCTCCTGTTTTAGGACCTTATAGGCATTCCTTTTCCTCTTCATTTTATCCCTAACTTTTCTATTCATCCATAGAGGCCTTTTTTATTCCTAGATATTTTGTTTCCATATGGGATATACATATTACAATATTGATTGAGAATAAGTTTAAAAGCTTGCCATTTCCCTTCAGTGTCCTCCCCTTGTAGTACATTATCCCAGTTCACCAAACTTAGTGCCTGCCTAATTTGATTGAACTTTGCTTTTCTAAAATTCATAGTTTTAGTGGTCCCGGTGCCCCGTGGCCTATCAGTCACCAGATCAAACGTTATCATGTTGTGATCACTATTTCCCAAATGTTCTTGAACCTGCACATTTGATACATTATCTGGTCTATTAGAAATGATCAGATCCAGTAACGCATTCCCCCTAGTTGGTTCCGTTACCATTTGAGTCAAGTAATTGTCCTGTAGTGCTGCCAGAAATCTGCTGCTTTTACCAGAATGGGTAGCCTCAATACCCCAGTCAATGTCTGGAAAGTTGAAGTTGCCCATAATTATGACCTCATTTTTACTTGCAGCTTTTTCAATCTGCTGTAGTAATCGCAGTTCTGCAGCTTCATTAATAAGAGGTGGTCTTCTGTAGCATACGCCAATAAGCAATTGGCAACTTTTATTTCCACCATGAATATTTACCCAAACGGACTCCACATCTTCGCAATCTTCCTTCATCTCATCATTGAGGACAACTGTAAAAGAATTCTTAAGAGACAAACCCCTCCACCTTTTATCCCTGTTCTATCCCTCCTAAACACCATTGTATTCTTTTAAATTCGCTATCCAGTCATGGCTTTCATCCATCCATGTCTCGGTTATTCCCACAATGTCATACCCTTTGTCATTCAGAATGAACTCTAGTTCGTCTATTTTATTTGCAAGGCTCCGAGCATTGGTTACCATGCACTTTATATTTTTACCACCACATTTACCAATTTTGTTTACACGAAATAGGCTACTTGAAGTTTTACCAACCTCCTTAATCTTTACACTGTCCCCACCCCCCTCTCCACCCCCCATAATGTTAGGCTCCCACTGTCTTTTTACCTTATCTTGTTTACATATTAAGACTTTATCCTCCCGCCTCCCCCCAGATCCTAGTTTAAAATCTCCTCCAACCGTTTAGCCATCTTCTCCCCCAATGCAGCTGCACCCTCCCCATTAAGGTGCAGCCCATCCCTGCTGTAGAACCTGTAGCCGACTGCAAAGTCTGCCCAGTTCTCCAGAAACCCAAACCCTTCCTTCCTACACCAATTTCTCAGCCACTTATTTAACTCCCTAAGCTCCCTCTGTCTCTCAGATGTGGCACTGGCAGTATTTCAGAGAACACCACCTTGGAGGTCCTTGCTTTAAGTTTATCTCCAAGTACCTGAAAATCCTTTTTGGATTTTTTTTACACACAATTGTCCATTTACAGAGACATTTCTCCCACTCAGCATGGGTATGTGTAAAAATACACCCCAAAACACATTATACTACTTCTCCTGAGTACAGCGGTACCACATGTGGCACTTTTTTGCACCCTAACTGCGCTAAGGGGCCCAAAGTCCAAGGAGTACCTTTAGGATTTCACAGGTCATTTTGCGACATTTGGCTTCAAGACTACTCCTCACGGTTTAGGGCCCCTAAAATGCCAGGGCAGTATAGGAACCCCACAAATGACCCCATTTTAGAAAGAAGACACCCCAAGGTATTCCGTTAGTTGTATGGTGAGTTCATAGAATTTTTTGTCACAAGTAAGCGGAAATTGATTTTAATTGTTTTTTTCACAAAGTGTCATTTTCTGCTAACTTGTGACAAAAAATAAAATCTATGAACTCACCATACTCCTAACCGAATACCTTGGGGTGTCTCAAATGTCGCAAAATGACCTGTGAAATCCTAAAGGTACTCCTTGGACTTTGGGCCCCTTAGCGCAGTTAGGGTGCAAAAAAGTGCCACATGTGGTACCGCTGTACTCAGGAGAAGTAGTATAATGTGTTTTGGGGTGTATTTTTACACATACCCATGCTGGGTGGGAGAAATATCTCTGTAAGGCCCTTGAAGACCTCAGAAAAAATGATCAAATAGTGATAAAACCTGCTGACAAAGGGGGAAACATAGTTGTAATGGACGTTTCACTATATGAACACATGTGTATGGAACTGTTGGGGGACCAACAACAATACAAACGGTTACCAATTAATCCCCTCAATGACCATCAGAAAGAACTACAGGGGCTACTAAAAAGTAGATATGAGAATGGGGGATTAGACGCAGATGACTACGAACGTCTTAAAAAATCTACGGAACACCCAGTAATGGCAGTGTTCTATGCCCTCCCAAAAATTCATAAAGAAAAGTCCCCACCACCGGGGAGACCCATTGTATCAGGGAGGGAAAGTTTGACAGACGCAAGCAGCCAATATGTAGACAAATTCCTCCGAAAATTTGTTGAGACTCTACCCTCATATTTGAAATACACAAAGGATGTCCTGACGAAACTTCAGGATCTAATGGTGACACCAGACACTCTACTAGCCAGCATCGATGTAGAGGCCTTATACAGTAACATACAGCATGACCTTGGTATCAAAGCAGTACAACACTTCCTGACAACGAGGGGTACCCATATGAGAGAACACAACGTTACTCTCGTGAGTTTACTCTCATTTATCCTCACTCACAACATCTTTGGGTTTGGGGGTCGGACCTACCACCAGCTCAGGGGCAGTGCGATGGGGACGGCTTGCGCCCCCTCATACGCAAATTTGTTCCTGGGCTGGTGGGAGGACACCATGGTCTTTGTTGAAGATCTTGAGTTCTACACAGCACACATAGCCTACTGGGGAAGGTTCATAGACGATATTGTGATATTGTGGGAGGGACCTCGTGATTTGTTCATTGATTTTGTGACTATACTGAATAATAACCAGATTGGCATGAGATTCACCTATGAAGTGAGTGACACACATATCAACTTTTTGGATCTTACTATAAGTAAGGACAGTGTGGGTAGGATTGAAACATGCATATTTCGTAAACCTACCGCAACAAATTCACTGTTGAAATGGGACAGTTCCCACCCCAGGTCACTAAGAACAAGTATTCCTATTGGTCCGTTCCTCCGGGCCCGGAGAAATTGCTCCAGTGACAAGACATTTGAACAGAATTGTGCTGTGCTGACCAACAGATTCAGACAGAGAGGATTCCAAGATAACGTGATAGAGAAGGCATATAGACGGGCGAAGGGGACCCCCAGACAACAAACATTGGATAATACCCCTAAGACAACAACCAATGACATAGGTACCAATATTACGCAACGGACACCACCTCGACTGGTGGGTACATTTACGGAACACTCCCACACTGTATTTGAAATAGTTAAACACTATTGGTCAATACTTACCAAAGACAAGGACCTCTCCAAGATTCTACCTTCACACCCCTCCGTTACATACAGGAGAGCCTCCAATTTAAGAGACATCCTAGTCCACAGTGCGTTCTCCAAAACCCCTGTGCACGCTACCACATGGCTACCAACCAAGCCGAATGGTTCATTTCACTGCGGGAAATGCAAAGCATGTAAATACATGCCGACAACAAAGAATTTTACAGCTCCACGCAGTGGAAGATCGTTGGAGATTAGGTCATTTATAACATGTGACACAAGGGCGGTAGTATATGCTGCCAGTTGTAAATGTGACTTATTGTATGTGGGTAAGACCACAAGAGCACTCAAAGAAAGGGTGCTGGAGCACATAGGTGATATCAAACATAAAAACGATACAGCCATAGCAAGGCACATGAATCTTGTGCACCCTCAGTCAAGATTTGATATCCGTTTTTGGGGGATCCAGCATTGGAGGAAAAGTATAAGAGGAGGGAACCTGGATAGGAAATTGACACAAAGAGTCACAGTGGATATATCGTTTAGACTCAATAGCACCGAATGGGCTGAATGAGGATTTTAATTTAGCCTGTTTTTTGTAGTGTCTTGTGCAACATCTTTTAATCACGACCTAAATGGTCAATGTGATCGTGCCCATAGTTAGGCCTCAGGGCCCAGGATGTGTCCCTAATACTGACCCAAATGACCTACATCTATAATGGGTGACATCTGGAACGCCTCCATACCCCCTGCCCCAAATAAAGGTGTGCGCCATTAGAAACTGCCATGGCATACACCTGACAGGGTGACGTATGACGTATTTACATACCATTAACCCCAGCATGACCACTCTGTAGGTCAGGTAAAAATAATTTTCATAGGGTCAGATCCTCCCCCAATTCCTCCTCCCCCAAACAACCCCCCCCCATCGCCTTCCCCTCCCCCCTTTTTCCCCCCTCTCCCTTCCCCCCTCCCTATAACACTTATATCGGGGGAAGTCACACCGTTCTATCAGGCCAACTAACCCCATCTGTGTGCAGGACACTATCTTATTTATACGATATGGGCAGCGTGATATTTATGATGCCAAGCATAACTGTGCTGTTCCCTTATTGATACTTCTTATATGGGACACACACGCCTGATGCGACTGTGTCTATGTGCCCTGGTTGCCATGGCAAATGTGGGACGCATTGCAACCTATGCGGCGGATGCACTGTTTACACTATGCACGTCCGCGTTCCTGGATACTGCCTACTGGCTGCTGATGCGCGTCCTTGGTTGCCATGGCAAGCACATGCTGCGTGCGCAGCCTGGGGGCGGAAATATGGGTGAGACTACGCGTAACGGCATCCTTGGTGACGGCCGTGACGGCGCGGCCGGATGTGACGTGTGCCTTCCAACGGAAGTGCCTCTCTGTCACTGCCCAGCCTACCATCAAACGCCACAGTGCTCGACACAGGGCTTGCCATTCAGAGGCATCATGTGCATTTTATATAGGACTACCATGTAAGTAGCATACTGCATATATGGAAGATACCCGCCCTTAGGGTGGAGCATTGATCCTCCCAGTATTTAAACGTGCACCGAACAGGGTGCTACAGCTCTAACTGGGGCTTCTTGCTGGGGGACATTTTGGTGGTGGGGGGTGTACTCTTTTGCAATTGTATATATGTATAGCACTTCTTTGATAAAGCCGTTAGGGTGAAACATGTCAGAAACTCCATATACAAGCACTTAGAAATTAAAGAGGTGCTATATTACAATCTGTGTCCTCAGCTATTATTAGTGAACAGTTGTATGGCACATATACTATGCAGGTCTAGTGCAAACTGACACATTGACTGAGCAATTGGTAATACAACTGTTCTCTATCTGTGTTGTGAGAGGAACTGCTAGTGGAATAGCTACACCACTCAGACAAATTGTTGGAGTGGGGGATAAGCAAAGACCTCCACAAGAATTTACTAAGTATACAGATATGTATTCCTCCACACTAAGAGATGTCTAAAGGGGCACTCTACCTTGACTAAGTCGTCTTTTTTATACAAGAGTGACCAACTCTGTCATTATATATATATATATATATAGGGACTGTCCTTACGGATTTAGTGTCCAAGGCTCTATAGAACCCAGAGCCTTCCCGCTCCTTAGGTAAGTATTTTTGTTGTTTTTGGCTTCAGATTTATTTTAACCTATTTTGGTTCCTGGACGTAGTTTCTACGTCCAGGAACCATGCGCGCTACCGCGGCCGATTGCGCGCGTGCACGCTCACTCCCGGCCACGGATTCGGTAGCCAGGGAATCAATGTATCGGGGTATGGTGCCCGATCATTGATTCCTCTCCCCCGCTGAAAAAGCGACAGCTTCTCTCGGAAGCTGCGCCTTTTCTGGCCGTTCCCTTCCCGATGCGTCACTGTAAGCGTATGTTACGCTTAGTGACGTCATGTAAACAAACTCATGGCCGCCATCTTGTGGCCAAAATAATACTACACCTGTAAAAAAAAAAAAATTACAATTAACACACATTTACATTATAAATCTATTGTATACCTCCCACCCTCCCAAAACTACCCAATTAAAATGTTTATTATAAAAAAAAAAACCATTACAATAAAAAAAAATGTAAATATTTTCCTAAGGGTCTAAACTTTTGAAATATCAATGTAAAGATGAAATATTTCTATATTTTTTTTATTTTAAACTTGTAAATAGTGATAGATGCAAAACGGAAAAAATGCACCTTTATTTCCAAATAAAATATTGTCGCCATACATCGTGATAGGGACATAATTTTAACGGTGTAATAACCGGGACATATGGGCAAATACAATACGTGCGTTTTAAATTATGGAGGCATGTATTATTTTAAAACTATAATGGCTGAAAACTGAGAAATAATGAAATTTTTTTCTGTTTTTTCTTATTCTTCCTGTTAAAATGCATTTACAGTAAAGTGGCTCTTAGCAAAATGTACCCCCCAAAG
Source organism: Hyperolius riggenbachi (assembly GCF_040937935.1). Classification (NCBI taxonomy): domain Eukaryota; kingdom Metazoa; phylum Chordata; class Amphibia; order Anura; family Hyperoliidae; genus Hyperolius; species Hyperolius riggenbachi. The sequence continues at coordinate 361,751,928 of NC_090648.1, read as the reverse complement.
AAAGCCTAATTGGTGGCGGAAAAAACAAGATATAGATCAGTGCATTATGATAAGTAGTGATAAAGTTATAGGCTAATGAATGGGAGGTGAACATTTCTCACATGAAAACGACGGAACCTGAATGGGTTAAAGGGAACATGACATGAGAGGGAAATGGAGGATGCCATATTTATTTCCTTTTAAAGAGAAACTCCGACCAAGAATTGAACTTTATCCCATTCAGTAGCTGATACCCCCTTTTACATGAGAAATCTATTCCTTTTCACAAACAGACCATCAGGGGGCGCTGTATGACTGATATTGTGGTGAAACCCCTCCCACAAGAAACTCTGAGGACAGTGGTACTTCTGTCAGTTTCTGGTCTGTGAACCTTGTTGCATTGTGGTAAATAGCTGTTTGCAACTGCCAAAAAAGCATGCAGCACCTACATTACCTGCCAACAGATAAAATGTCACCATGTAATAAATGTTAGAATGTAAATCAGGAATTTAAATTTTTTTACAATGGGCAAACACTAAATCATTTATACATATCAGTGTTCCCCCGAAGGTCTTTTAGCCATATTTTCCACTTGGCTAATTTTGGTGAGCACCCAGCTGCTATTGGCTTGCCCACCTCATCCTCCTGTGCTGTAACGAGTTGTACAGAGAAGCAGCAGCCCTGCATTGCTCTGTCGCACCCGACATGTCTACTTTTTCATGCCACTTGGCTGGAGAAAAATTTGGGTGAGAACACTGTAATCTAGTCAGACTTTTGTCACGAACATCTGATCTGTGTGCTTGTTCAGGATCTATGGCTAAAAGCAATCAAGGCAGAGGATCAACAGGACAGCCATCACAAGTGCTGACTTCTAACTCCAATAATATAGCTGCAATACGATCTATAATTAAAGCTATGACCGATCCTAAGAAAGTGCTGTCACACACAATTAGATTAGCCAAGAGACAAGATTTTAAAGATGTGGCCTCATCGATCTGGACAAATGTGGCAAACGTGTGCACACAGAAGTTAATGAACAAAAATGTATCTGTACTGTAAATAAAATGTTTTCTGGCCATACAGCAAGGGTAATAGTTCATTCTCATAATTAGTATATCTAATTACTTTCAGTCCATTATGAGATGTAAAGGAAAAACCAATAATCCAGTAATACTTGGAAGTACAGCTCTTTATTCCTATAACCTCCTTGTTACACCATAAACTAAACTCCTTTAGGGAGGAAAATCTAATTTCTTTAGAAATTAATAATATTATTACTTTTGAGTCATGCTAACTAAAACTGGTTATTGGCTCTATGCATTGGCAGGCTTATACAGTACGGCTATGAAGAAAGTATGATAACTCAGAACTATCTTAGAATTCATATGTTACTGCACTGGATCCAGTAAGCTGAAATATGCTTGTTAAAACTTAACACCCAGCAGGTATGTATTTTAATAAAACTACTGATATAATTGTAACGACTGAGAACGATTTGAAAAACGATCCTTCAATGGCTGTTTTTTTTGTTTTGTTTTTATAGGAAAAACAGTTTTTGTAATTGGTTGTGATGGATAGCAGTGTTCTCCCCAGGCTCTTTTAGCTGTGTGCTCCACCCAGCTAATTTTGGTGAGCACCTGGCTGTCATTGCCTCGCCTTCTCATCCTCCCTCCCTATGCTGTAAGTCAAGAAGCACCAACCCTGCATTCCCCCCGTCGCGCCCCACCCGGCTACTTTTTCATGCCACCCGGCTGGGAAAAAATTCTGGGGAGAACACTAGATTGGAAGTATAGATTAGTTTGCTGATGGTGTCAATCAATTAGTTACTGTGACTCAGAGGGGTAATAGTATTTACTGCAGCCTGGAATTTCAGCGGCTGCAGGATGAGCTGCCATTCAGCTCACCCTGTGCCAGTTGGGCAACAAAACTCTACACAGTCCTTGGTTCCTCTGCTCTGCTACTACCTTCCACATAGCTGCTCCTTACTTGCAACTTCTGCAGAGACCGCTATATAGCATCACTCTGCAGCCAGGAGGAAGAGATATCTTTAAACTGTAGTTGGAAAATAGAGGGGGCAATGCAGCATGTGCTGATAGCTGGATTGTGTAAAGTGTGGATTGAAAAGCTGGTGGTGGGGGGTGATTAGGGACAGTCTAAAAATTCCATTATTCCTGATCTGTGGCTGTGTACATAGGTACAGGCACACCATACAATTTTCTGTTAGATTTACCTTCCAGATCGATTTTTTTTTTCCAACATGTCCAATCTGATTTTTAACCGGTTTTTTAATTGTTTTTTCGATCGTTTTTTCATCAACTTTAATAGAACTGAACAAAAATTTGAGATTTGAAGCCTAGGGCATGCAGCTGGGAGGGGTGATCAGGACACAGGACAGTTGAAACTGTGTCTTATGCTCCCTGTCACCTACTTTCAACCAAAAAGATGGCTGCCCCCATGAAAAAGATGGCTGCCCCTATGAAATCGCAATAATTTGCCTGTTCTTTTAACCACCTTAGCGGTATGCCGCCAGAGGGTGCCGCTCAGGCCCTGCTGGGCCGATTTTGTTCAAATAAAGTGCAGCACACGCAGCCGGCACTTTGCCAGCCGCGTGTGCTGCCTGATCGCCGCCGAGCGATCTGCCGCGAGAAGCGGCGAAAGAGAGTCCCCACAGCCGCCTGAGCCCTGCGCAGCCGGAACAAATAGTTCCGGCCAGCGCTAAGGGCTGGATCGGAGGCGGCTGACGTCAGGATGTCGGCTGACGTCCATGACGTTACTCCGCTCGTCGCCATGGTGACGAAGTAAGCAAAACACGGAAGGCCGCTCATTGCGGCCTTCCGTGTTAATTTTGGCCACCGGAGGCGATCAGAAGAACGCCTCCGGAGCACCATCTAGTGGGCTTTCATGCAGCCAACTTTCAGTTAGCTGCATGAAATAGTTTTTTTTTAATTTAAAAAAAACCCTCCCACAGCCGCCCTGGTGATCTTAATAGAACGCCAGGGTGGTTAAAACAGGGTGGGTAAGAGATTATATTACTGTAATGATCCGCTCAGCTGCCTGCGCAGGCAGTTTTTTGACCACTGTTCAGGTCTGCATTCTGCAGGTCTCTGGAAGAGAGACCTTTTGTCAGTTTTGCAGCTTGCTGCTGCTGAGGAATTTGCATACGTTTGTCATGCAAATTGCCTAGCCACATCCTTTGTAGGCTTGCTGCCACAGTCATAAGGGTTTGTCCTGTGAAACACTCCTGGACTGTCAGCCTTGCTTATTGTTTGAAGATTAGCCTAGAGTAATTCCTGGGACTGCACTAGGCATCCTTGCTAGAGCAGTCAAGATTGTATTATTTGTATTGCCTGTTCTGTCTGTCTGTCGTGCTTGGATCACACTAGCCTCTAGCAGTAGCGGCTGTGGATCCTTCTGGTCTGCAACTCTCTTGCTATACTTGGATCACACTTGCTCTGACGGTAAGAGCAGTGGATCCTGCTAGCTCTGTTGCCTTACTTGGGTCGCACTCGCTCTGGCGGAAAGAGCAGTGGATCGTATCTCGCACTTATCCCTGTTTTTGTGTACCTGTCTTGTCTGCTACAAACGATTGCTAGAGGCTCGGTGAGGTAACCGTTAAGCAAGCGCTCGCGTCCTCTGTTTAATGTTTGTCTGTCGGTGGTTAGTTAGGTGTGCTTGTCTCTGTTGTGCTTAACACGCGGAGACCGCGCAGAAAACGCGTTCGCTGTTCGCGTTTAGTTAGCGTTTACTATTTTCCTTATCTTCTCATTGTATGATTTGCTGTGCCTTTGCTACTCTCGTGCTCTGCCTTGCTGTAGCCTTGTGTCACCTCTGGCAATCGCCTCTCTCACGATTGCGTTCCTACTTCATATCTGCTGTGTATGCACCGTCGCGGGTTGGCGACTAGATTGGCGCACACACATACAATCTGTCCCTTTGCTCATTCTCATTCGCAATCGCTTCTCCGGCGATTGCGTTCTCACTCGATTTCCTCTGTTGTGTGTCCACCGTCGCAGGTTGGCGACTAGATTGTTGCACACACATACATTCCTCCTTTGTGCTTATTCTGTCTCTTGTCGCTGTTGGCAATCGCCATCTCCTGCGATTGCCTTCTCACCTGATCTTCATGGTTGTGTGTTCATCGTCGCAGGGTGGCGACTAGATTGGTGGACACGCATACCCTCTGTCGCTTTGCTCTCTCTCTTTCAGGGCTATCTTTCCCTGCGTTTCTTCCCTTCGTACAATTCCTGTCTGGCGTCTGTGGCAGGGCAGAGGAGCTGTTTCTCTGCACTCCACAGCTCCACCTGCCGAAAGGAATTGCCCTCTACAGGTGCGTTGCACCTTTTGCTGGGTTCCCTCAAATTATACGCTTGTGGAGGATTTGCACCGTGTCAGCGCATGCCTTGTGCGCTGATCACGGAGAGAATTCCACAATCGTTACAATTACCTATCTATTTTAATCACTTTAGTTTATCTGGACGGATATATCTATCCAGATATACTGTGCTGCTGCAGTGGCGAGGTGTGTGCAATCGCGCGTCCCCGCCGCCTGCCTTTAGCCCCGAGATCAATGAATGGGAATATAGCTCCTATAGCTCTTATTAGATGCCGCGGTCTTTCTGCAAAAAAAGTTTCTAGTCCTCCTAATTCTTCCTGGAAGCGAACCATCTCTTTTTGACTGTGGCCATCTTGTGTACCAATAGTAAAACTACACCCAGATACATTTTTTTACTAAATAAATACATTATATTACATTCAAAATTAACTGTTTACCTCCCACACTAAAAATTACCTAAATAAAATTGTTAATAAAAAAATTACAATTTAAAAACAAAACAAAACAGTTACCTAAAGGGTCTGACCTTTTTGAATATGCATGTCAAGAGCGTATACTACTATAATTTTTTTAATTACAAGCTTGTAAATACTGATGGACGCAAATTGAAAAAATGCACCTTTATTTCCAAATAAAATATCGGTGCCATAAATTGTGATAGGGACATAATTTAAACGGTGTAATAACTGGGACAAATGGGCAAATACATAGGTTTTAATTACGGTAGCATGTATTAGTTTCAATCTATAATGGCCAAAAATGAGAAATGATTTTTTTCCATTTCTTAATCTTTCTGTTAAAATGGATTTAGGATAAAATAATTCTTAGCAAAATGTACCACCCAAAGAAAGCCTAAATGGTGGCGGAAAAAAAGATATAGGGCTGGTGCACACCAGAGCGGTTCTGAAGCGTTTTTTAAAATGCTTGCAAGGGGAAACAGCTTTACTGTAACAATATTTGGAATCTGCTACACAAAAATGCTCCAAAAACCGCTAAGCATGTTTAGAAAACGTCGGTAAACATGCCTAGAATTGCTCTGAAATCTGCTTCAAAAACCTCTAGCGTTTTTGCAGATCTGCTAGAGGTTTTTGGTGTGCACTGGGCCATAGATCATTTCAGTGTGATAAGTAGTGATAAAGTTATTGGCGAATGAATGGGAGGTGAAAGTTGCTCAGATGCATAAGGTGAATACTGTAGGTTGAAGTGGTTAATTAACATAACTAATGTAACTTAATGATAGTATGTTTAGGCTGAGGTTCCTCTTTATGTTTTGGTGATAACAGTTGTTTGTGATTCCCACTAAAAAAAGCATAATCGATGTTCCAAATATAGTTTACAATCAAGTCAACTTTACCTGGGGCCATTGAAGATGTAATTTTCTAAAGTCATGCCACTCGGTGAGTCATCCACTTCTCCAGGATCATTATGTAATGTAGGGCTTCATAGGATCATTATTATGGAGCAGGATAGTTCTTCTTCGTCTGCTTTAACATCCAGAATGACTGAACAAACCGCACAAACTCATATGCACTGTTTATCTGGAGTATTTTTTGTTGTTGTTGTTCTTTTGCCCTGGAATTGGATTTTCATTTTATAAGTCTGCTTTCATTCCCTTTTTTTACATCCTTATTTGAAATGTGCCTACCTTTCCAGTTTCTATGTTAAACTATTTACAATAAAAATTGTCTCCGGCAATGGGTCATTAACCGAACGCATAAGTGCATATGTGGATAAGCACCTGCAGCCACATGCCCATCGATTACCCTCATATGTCCGCGACACGCTGCACCTTTTAGGCATCCTTGAGGGGCTGCAGCTGCCTGCTGGTTCTTTGTTGGTGACCCTTGACGTGGAGGCCCTCTATTCCAGCATCCCACAGGGGAGGGGGGTTGGGGCTGTAGGTAGATTCCTTTCAGAAATGGAGATTGGGGAGATGCCCCACAATCAATTTATTCTTGACCTCTTGACATTCATTTTACAGAACAATGTGTTCATTTTCAATGGCGTTTACTACCTCCAGGTGCAGGGGGCCGCGATGGGGACCACTTGTGCCCCCTCGCTGGCGAACCTGTACCTGGGGGATTGGGAACGCCACCTCTTTGGCTGTGATGCCCTCGTCATGTACCTGTGCCACATTGTGGCGTGGCACAGGTACATAGACGACGTGCTTATGTTCTGGACAGGTGGCATTGATTTATTAAATGATTTTGTGGCCACACTGAATCACAACAGTTGGAACTTGAAATTTACAATGGACTATAATGAACACTCTCTGTCTTTTTTGGATCTCATGATCAGTGTCGGGCCGGATTGCTCTCTGTCAACCAATCTGTATCGTAAATCTACCGCCTCCAATGCATATCTTCATGCTAGTAGTGCACATCCCATCCATACGATCCGTGGGATTCCCACGGGTCAATATTTGAGGGCACGCCGTAACTGCAGTGATGAAGCCACTTTTGAGAAGGAGGCAAAATCACTACGTTCTCGCTTCAAAGAAAGAGGCTATAAGGACCGTTGGCTAAAAAAGGCCTATAAACGAGCGAAGATGTCAGACCGTACGACTCTTTTGACTAAAAAAAGTAAAGACATTCCTAGTAGCAACAATACACGCCTTATTACCCGGTATAATGATCAAAGCAGAGAGGTTGACAGGATACTCCGCCGACACTGGCATGTGCTGACAAATGACAGAGTAGTAAGGGAGTTTGTATCACCTGTTCCACAGGTGACCTTCAGACGAAGCAAAACACTGCGGAATCATGTTACATCAAGTCATTTCTGGGGCAAAAGTGGTCCCCAGAAACACTGCACAGTCACAGGTACTTATAGCTGTGGAGGGTGTGTCTATTGCCGCTATCTACAAATAGGGAAGTTTATAACATTGCCCAATGGGCGACAATGGAAATTAAAACATTTTGTTAACTGCAATACTGTAGGTGTTATTTACCTCATGTATTGCAGATGTGGAGGTTTTTACGTTGGTAAAACATCCAGAGCCTTTAAAGAAAGGATCAAAAACCACGTGGGGGATGTTGCAAATTGCAATTTTAAATCCCCAATTTCCAGACATGTCCATTTGGAGCATAGAGGGGACCCCAGCTTCATTAGCTTCATAGGCCTAGATAGGGTCCATGCTCATCCTAGAGGTGGAGACTTTGATAGAGCCCTCTTACAGCTTGAATCCCGTTGGATTTTTGACCTTAAGGCCACTGAACCTAAGGGTTTAAATGATAGTATCAATTATCAGGTTTTTTTACCCGGCTAACTTCTGCAAGATTCCGGCTAGAGTTCCTGGAGTTTTTGTTGGGTCTCTGCTCTAGCCCCCGTTTTTCCATCTAGGCCCCTCCCTCTCCTGGCTGTACATTGTGTTACCTCCGGGAGATCCTTATTTTCTGGACCCCCCGGTTCCCTCCTGGTTTGTGTCTCTCTCTTCCCACTTGTGGCATACCTAGAGATATTTTGCCAATTTTTATATACATGGGTGAGATTTATACACCCATGTAGGTATCAATATACCATTTTTGCAGGGCGGATCTCTCTTCATCTCTCTCCTATTATACATGGATGTGTATATGCTGTGGAGCATGGCACACCTGAGGTTATTGGTGTTCCATGCCCATGACACTAATTTTTATGTTTAGAAATGATTTTGCAGTATTATTGGTTGTGTGTTTTGTTTTTTGTTTTTTATTTGTTTTCATTTCTTTAGGTGCATATATGCATACACTTTGGTTTGTTTATATACATTATGTGCTGCGTGTGGCCGCGCTGTCCGCCCTGGCTTATCGCCCTGTTCCTCCGTCCTCCCTATTGGGTGGCCACCTCTGACGTCAGTCACCCGGCGCCACCTTGCGCCGTTGTGTGATGCGCTTTGGTTGGAGCGCACTTGCGCTCCATTTGCTGGCCACACACATGCCCACAACTTCGGTGGGCGTGTCGGGATGATGTCTGTGACTGGGGGTGGGCCGGGGGGCGGGCAGCGCGGCCGCAGTCAGCATTTATGGACGCCGGCATGGCGTCCATGCATATTTCCACGCTGTCTGCCTTTGAAAAGGCCGCTAGATGCGGCGAAACATGTCAGGCTCCTCCTGACAGCGTCTACTCCTCCACACCTCCACATCTCCTGTAATCTACACCTCCTTGGTCCCACGGACATTGAGCGCACAGGCCATTTGGGTCAGCCTCTTGCTAGCACGAGGGAAGCCTAGCCTGCATCCGCACAGCCTTATGGACCTTGCCATTGCTATTTGGTAACTGAGAGGCCATCATTCTTAACACACACCTGCTTGTTTGGCTGCACATGCCCTGCGAATGAGGGACTGTTAACTACATTTGGCATATGTGCTTATACTTGTGAAGATCTTCAGCTCCGCCTCACCTATGCATACTTTGCGTTTGGGGGACTGCTTGTTCACATTTGCCATTGCCTGTCATCAGGTTACATCATTGGCCATCAACACTGCATGCCACTAGCTTGTCTAGTCGCTATCTACCTGCTTCAAGCTTCAGTGTGTTGCTGTGTGTCTTTCTGGACGCTGCCACTCCATCTGCTCCTTTGTGCTAACACCATCTATGAGCTTTGCTTGCATCCGCTGGCTTCCAACTGTCCATTATATGGCGGGCCTGACCCTTTGTGCTTCTTCATCTCACCTGCATTAGTGGTACCATTTCAAGTTCTTATGGTCTAGGTTACTAATTGTTTATAGGGGACCGCAGCCCCTGGGTTGTTGGAGGTTATGTGAGGAGTAATTTTATGGGGTATTTTTGGTATTTTTTGCATTTTTTTATATTTATGGGATATTTGCATTTTCTCATGTTGTTTGATATTTGTGATATATGAATAAAAAATTTTGATCCTTTTCATGCACCCAAGAGCCAATTCTCTTTTTCTATTTTGCTATTATTTACAATAAAAGCTAACTAATGCTAGTGATTTATGCTAGGGCTTGTTCAATATTTCTGTGTCACTGCAATGTGGTCAAGCTTAGATATTGCAAATAAATAGTTAGATTGCTCCATAAATAAGAGATTCTGAAAAAGCATTAAGGGCTTTTTTTTCTGTATTATGAAGGCCAGCAGTGGAAATAAGAGCTTACGGTAAATCATCCACATTTTTTAGAGTTTAGGTTGTTTAACTTCCAGTCCACTAGTGAGCCTATTAACATTTACTGCACTGCTTTGTAGATATTAGAGGCACTTTGCTGTTCATTTGTGTTATAAATGTGTGGCCAATAACCTTAGTCATCAGTGTAGACGTCTATGAGCCAAACTGCGTAGGAAGAATGAGAGGAATGGGTAAAGATGGACAGAGTGAGCTGAAGGGGTTACACCGAAGACCTATAATTTAGTCAGATATGTTAAATCAAGCTCTTCCAGTAAGTACAAAAAGCTCATTTTCATGTACATTACTGAGCTACAGGAACCGGAATAAGCGGAGGCAGAACTTTGCATGGAGTTAATCTGATTCTAGAGGAAATCATTATTTAACTTTCAGCTTCAGTAGTTGATCAGGCTGTCAGCTATGTAATCTTTAATGTCTGAAAAAGATTAGCCCTATACAAAGATCAAGTTTAGTCTTCACTTATCCTGTGAGTTATAGTTAAAAAGAATTGGTTTGTCAAATCTCCATTGATGATTTAGTATTAATGGAGATTTTACTACTGTAAAATATGACAAGACAATATAACCCATTTGTTTACACATAGTTGTGTTGTAGACCTATGCCTGTAGCATTCTGATCCTGGCTCTGCATTCATGTTCCTGCTCCAGCAACACCATAGCCTGTGCTGAGTGCCTGGTATTTAGTCTAGCAGGAGAGCTCATGGACTCTCCTGCTCATTTGATCAGTTACAAGCTTTTCTTAATGCTGGGAATACACCATGAGGTTTTTTTTTCAGCAGATAGATGGATCGATAATTTCTGACAGATCTGATTATGATTGTTCGTTTTAGATTTTCTCATAGAAGTGAATGGAAATAGATCGGAAAAACTATTGTCACGTAAATCTGCCAAAAAACTCCTCATGTATTCCCAGCATTGTCCTCATGCACACGGTACAATTTTTCATCAGATCGACCGGTAAGCTGATAAGTTGCATCGTGTGTAGACGTCCAAATTGTTCCCAATTAGATAATGCAATCCATTTTGCGCTGAATACCCAAAATTGATCACAAAATCGATCGGAATCCAATCAGCCTGTCGCAACTTATCTGGTCAATCTGACATAAAATTGTACTGTTCCCAGCTTTAGACACTTACTGTACTGTTAATAAAAGTTACGGTACTAAATGGGCAATTGGCTGTGTGCTCAGATAAGGCAGAGCAGACTTAGGCCCTGTTAAATATATCCTGCTAAACATTGAACTAGAGAAATGGAATAACTACAAATACAAATTAAATCAAGTACTCATAAAAATATTCATAACAATTCATAACACTCTTAAATTCCTTTAAATTCATTGACTGAAAAAAAATAAATCTTAAACTAGGCAGTATTTCATGTTAGAATATTTATTTTTTTTACAAGTAATTAAAACACAAGGCCAAACTGCTAATTTAAAACAATAAAATAATGTAAAGCTGTAATTCTTTAGTACTAGGAATACCCCATACAGTGCTGTGGCAGTGACAGTGACTGAAAAAGACAGTTCACACGTCACTATGCACCATGCAGATGTTTTTACAGTGTGCTGTAAATAGTGTTGGGTGAACAGTGTTCGCCACTGTTCGGGTTCTGCAGAACATCACCCTGTTCGGGTTATGTTCGCGTTCGGCCGAACACCTGATGGTGTTCGGCCTTTTAAGTTCGGGTTCGCCCCGAACTACTAAATGGCCGCCGAACAGGGCCCCTGTTCGGCCGAACAGGGCCCTGTTCGGCCGAATACTGCCCCCCTATGGGGTCGCAGGCATAAGGGGGGAGCATGCCCCGATCGCGGGGGGGGGGGGTCGGAAATTCCCCCACCCCCTTTGCTAGCGCTCCCCCCTCTGCCCGCTTTCCCATACAAAAGTTTCAGGAAGTACCGGTCCGGTGGTAGTGGGTGGCTGGCAGTGGGTGGCACTGTGAAGTGAGTGATTGAAGAGGAGGAGTCCGGAGAGTGACGCGTTGAGGGAGGCCGGGCAGCGGGCGGTTCAGCAGTAGTACCGTACTACTGTTGAACCGCCCGCTGCCCGGCCTCCCTCAACGCGTCACTCTCCGGACTTCTCCTCCTCAGTCACTCACTTCACAGTGCCGCCCACTGCCAGCCACCCACTACCACCGGACCGGTACTTCCTGAAACTTTTGTATGGGGAAGCGGGCAGAGGGGGGAGCGCTAGCGGAGGGGGTGGGGGGAATTTCCCCCCTTATGCCTGCGACCCCATAGGGCCCCCAAAAGCGGGATGTTCGGGGAGTTCGGGGTTCGGCCCGAACATGCCGAACATTGCGAACTTTCCCGAACCCGAACATCCAGGTGTTCGCCCAACACTAGCTGTAAAGCAGAGCTGGTATGAATTTACTATTAAATATCATTGACTTTACTTTGCCCATCTGCAGAATTATGATGATGAATCTTCAGGAGCCAAACATTTCTTGCAGCAGCTTGTTTACAGAACTTCTGTCTAACACTGATGAAATCACTTTCCTGGCCCGTGGGCCACAGTTCATGGGAGATCAGATAAAAATGGCGCAGGACAAGCACCCTTCCAAAATGGTGCCACCTAGGTGGCAATAATACATGCCACAATTAGCAGCAAAAATGTTAAATTATGGCGACCAATAAATGTTGGGTGTCTAGCACCCACTATTTATCGGGCACCATAGAGGCAGGGGGATTAGTGTTAAGCAGGGGGATTAGTGTTACGCAGTGGGGGTGGAGAAGTCCAGGGTTAGGCAGCGGGGCTGGAGCAGTTTTTAGGCATAGGTAGAGGGAGGGTTCAGTGTGAGAGTAAGCAGGTGGTGTTTGTATAAATTACCTGCTCTTGACTGATCGCGTCTTCCCCATTTCCTACTTAGTTGGCAGCCAGCCAGAAACCATGCGGCTTCAGTCCCTGCATGGTGATTGGCTGGCTGCAGCACTCTTGCAAACTAAACAGGAAGTAGGCCCCGTTCACACTGCACGCGTTTCCAGCCGTGTTTTGGAAAAGCGTGCAGGAGGCCAACACGCACGACATCATACAGTGCATAGAGTACACTGTCTGATGTTCACACTGCATGCCTTCCGGACCTGTGCGGTCCGGGAACACATGCTGCGCGCATTTTTTGCAAAAACGCGCTGGTGTCCCATTCACTTTTCAGTGATGGGATCAGCCACGCAACACATACAAACGCGGATGGCGTGCGTTCACATGCGTTGCGTTCCGCACGCATGGCCGTCCGCGTTTGTAATCTGAACAGGGCCGTAGAGGAGACAAGATCGATGGGACCAGGTAATGTATGACAGATGCCATTAATGACATCTTGTTGCTAAGGTTAACGTTTTTAGGACATTTCTGAAACCTTAAATATCAATTATGGCATCTTGCTACTAAAGTTATCGCCCTGCGCCATTTATTTTTTTGCAGCGCCTCTTTTGAATGTACCCATTTTTTTTCTTTTTCAGTCTGCCTACTGGAATGGACTCTATATAAAGACCTCTATTCTCTAGCCCCAGCTTAGTTACCTTAGTCAATCAAGTCAAATCAAGTCATTGATATCCTGAAAAAATATTTAAAAATGGTTTCTTGTTCTGATAAACTGTTATATGTTATCTACGAGCCAGATTTATGGGAAGGCCACAAAGGCCAAGGCTGGAGAGCGCTCAACGCTTCCTGTCCAAAACTAGCAGCGGAGCGCTTATTATAGTTAAAGTATGTGTCCTCATCAGTGCTTTCTTCCGTCTTCTCTTCCTCCTGTCTTCTGTGTCTGCTCTGCCCCTCTGCTTGATAACATCAAATTAATCTTGAGGAGGATGGCACAGAAAGGGACAGTTGGCTGTGGCTACCACTCTAATGCCAGCTCTGTATAGGGGAGGGGGGGTGCATTATTCTCCAGTAGGGGAGCAATCAAGGTGAGCGGAGTAGGGACAGTGGTAGGTACTATTCTTCAGCGGTCTGCTGTTCTGCATTCTTCAGTGCACTTTCTGAGTCTTACATGATCACTCCTCACCCTTTGTAGTTGACTAGATCAGCTTACTTGGCCTTTTGAGCATGGATCAATGTAAACAATATGCACTGTTATTTGCTTGTGGATTATAAAGGGAAAGTAAGTAAACAGATAAAATATTGTTCAGTGACTTATACGATATAAAGGCATGAAAAAAATATAAATGTCAGCACTGTGACTCAGGTAGAAACGCCAGCACATGCTCCTTTATACTGTCAGTCTAGCATGAAAGTGGCAGCATCTGCGGTGTCATTAACTAATCCTGACCAGATCGGAGATAGAATAAAAACAAATCCCAGTATTTGGGGACTGGCAGTCACAGCAGCAGAGAAAGTGACCTGTGAGATGAAAGTAATCCCCAGGGCCAGGTTTCATGTACATGAAATATCTGCTCTTTTTTTTTATAATTCACTGTGCTGTGGGGAATTTGCCAAAGTAAATAAATGAGAGCAGAGAAAAATGTGAAGTTCAAAGGAATATGCCTTTATTTTGTGAGTACAGTATACTGAAAATGTCCTGGTCCAAGAGAAGGTTACATGAAATTGGCCAGTATTGCATTTGATACTGGAGTACTGTGGTCGAGCTACGAGCGCATGCTGCGCTGACGGGACTGTGCACGCGGTAATATTAACTTGCACTGTGTCTGTGTGGTATATTTACCTCTAATTCATTTGAGTCAAGCTCAAAATCAAATCTGACAAGATTAGCTTCTTGTTTCTGGTGTGATTTAAGGCTCGTACACACGTCAGATTTTCGCAGACGACCCGTCGTTTGGTCATTTGAACCACCGGTCGTTTGGACGTCAAATCGGGCGTGTGTAAGGTCTGTCGTTCATCTGATAAGACTGGATTTGAATGTTCTGCCAAGCTGATAGCACAAGTCCAGTCTTATCAGCTGAACAACGTACTGTACACACGCCCGTTTTGACGTCGAAAATCCCACGTGTGTATGTACCTTTAGACAATTGCAGCCATATAGCTCAGCAAGGCTGCCAGGCAACTGGTATTGTTTAACAGGATAAACATATGGCAGCCTCCATATTCTTCTCACTTCAGTTGTCCTTTAAAGGGACTCTGAAGTCTCATAAAAATCATCTTTTTATTTCAAAAATGTCTTAAATATGATAGCCCTAACTAAAATGCTGCATCCCCACGGCTGTAATCTAACTAAACCCCCCCCCCAAACCCCCCAGGGGGGCAATCCGGGCAGTGCTTCCGTGAGAGGTAGAGCTTTCAGCTGCAGCTCTGCCTCTCCTCACGTCTTATCAGCGACGGATCGCCGCCTCTGCCCGCCCCTCTGTCTTCCTTCACTGAGAGGGGCGGGGGAGAGGCTGAAATATTCGCCTATTGACGTGTAAGGAGGTAGAGCTGTGGCTGAAAGCTCTGCCTCCTCCATCAGCAAAATCCACGACCAAGAAAGTTGTGGATTTTAGGGGGGATTTAGTTAGATTTCAGCCGCAGGGATGCAGCGTTTTAGTTAGGGCTATCATGTTAAAGACATTTTTAAATAGATGATTTTTATGAGACTTCAGTGTCTTAAGTGTCAAGAAGGACTGCAATTGGAAGTGGGGTGGAGGAAGAAATTGGGCATTTGAAAGTAACTACTTAACCCTCCTGGCGGTATATTAAAAACCGCCAGGGGGCAGCGCAGCCGTTTGATTTTTTTTTTTCTTTATATCATGTAGCGAGCCGAGGGCTAGCGAGCCCCCCAGCCCCGCCGATCGCCTCCGGCGATAGGCGATCAGGAAATCCCGTTCAAAGAACGGGATTTCCTGGAGGGCTTCCCCCGTCGCCATGGCGACGGGGCGGGATGACGTCACCGATGTCATGGACGTCGTGACGTCTAAGGGAGTCCCGATCCACCTCTTGCCGCTGCCTGGCGCTGATAGGCCAGGCAGCGCAGGGGTCTGGGGGGGGGGCTGTCTTGCGACGCGGATAGCGGCGATCGAGCGCGGGGCGGCGGCGATCGAAGTGCTGACGCAGCTAGCAAAGTGCTAGCTGCGTTCAGCAAAAAAAAAAAATTATTCAAATCGGCCCAGCAGGGCCTGTGAAAACCTCCTGCGCGGCTTACCCCGAACTACGTTCGGAGTTACCGCCAGGAAGGTTAAAGGACAACTGTAGTAAAAGGGGTTTGGAGGCTGCCAAATTTATTTCCTTTTAAATAATACTAGATGCCTGGCTTTCCTGCTGATCCTCTGCCTCTAATACTTTTGGCTATAGACCCTGAACAAGCATGCAGCTTATCAGGTGTATCTGACAAGATTTGCATGTTTGTTTCTGGTGTTATTTACACACCACTACAGCCACAGAGACCAGCAGGGCTGCCAGGGAACTGGTCTTGTTTTAAAGGAAATAAAAATGGCAGCCTCCATATCCCTCTCATCAAAGTTGTAATTTAGTCATGACGGGGATTGCCAACATCCCAAATGGAACAAAAGCGCTGAATATCGATAATTGCCGTGTACCAATATATTGCTATTGGCTTCAGATTGTGACCAACTAAACAGTACTACAAATAAATGCAGCTTTTGAACTAGCCTGTGTGACTTTATAGGTGCATTTTTTTTGTTATCTTTGATGTAAATAAAGGAAACCTAGCATTTAAAATACAGGGAGCTAAAACTATAAGTAGGAAAATCCCAGCACATTTACTGGTGCCTTGGGGAGGAATGATGGGTGAGCAAGACCTCAACATGGACAAAAGCAAAACGTGTGCAACATATGGATCTTGTACATGATACATACAGTATGTCTAATAATTCAATAGCCTAATACTAAAAAAAAACAAGATTACTTTCATAAATATTCATACTTCATACTGAAATTAGTAGACCTCTAAGAAACTAGAAATATTAATTGAATTACTACAGGTTTCAAGATGTAATGGGGAACTGATGCATACACTATTAGCATTACTCATAATCCTCATTATATAATTTGTACTAAAAATAAGGCCTAGGGTAATCAAATGAGCAATTACAGTAAATACACTAAAGCAATTCATGGATAGTAACACAATATCATGATACCAGTAACACACGCACACGATGTTTTTGGCAGGAGTAAAGTGGAGCAGAGCAGTGGGACTGCACAGTAGGCAAGTGACAAGTGACTAGTGTATTAGAATGGGTCATCTATGCAGCCAGTGCTGCTGCTTGTAAACAATGAAAGGTTTTTTTAGTGTATCAGTTTTAGAATACGATGTATATTGAGTTTTTGATAAACACAAGATTTTGAAAATATTGGTAAAGTGTATTTTATCATTGCTATCAAAGTTAAAGTACAGTTTAGTTTGCTAAGTGCGCTGAGGTATTGAATATGGTAAGAAAAAAATAAGGCAAGAAAAGTCATAAAAAGTCTAATCAATATATACCGTCATTTCAATAATGAGAATGTAAAGATGAAAATGGAACTTTTTTCTTTGTTGTAAATGAATCTAGCTGTCAGAATTGAATATGCATAATGTGAATTTAAATGTGATGGGCGTTAATATTTGCAATGTAGGTGTCTTATCTGTCAGTTATAGTTCACTAATCCAGACCATTGTTGAAACAGAAAATGTATTTAAGAAATGTACTTTGCTTCTGACAATTTTCTGCATGAACCTGAACCTTAAGGATAACCAGAAAGAGACATGACTTTGACAGCAGAACGTGTATTCCATTATAGATAATGTTTAAAATGACACCTCCAGTTTATGTGCAATGATACATAATGAAACATGGATAATGATTTACTGTTGAGTAAGGGCCCGTTCACACCTATAATCGCAAAACGCCGGTAGTTTTGCGGGAGTGATTTTCCCACGATTAACGCGGAAAAATCACTGGACATGCGGCGGTTTTGATGCGATCGCAATTAGCTGTGTTATGCATGCTAATCACGATCGCTAAACGAAACGCAAATCGCCGGCAAACCGCTGCATGCAACACGTTTGAGAACACTGCCATTTGCAACAATGTGTCGCGGTTTTAAGAAAACCGCTAGCGGTTTGCTATGAGCGGGAAGGAATCGCGTGATTCCCGCTCAGGTGTGAATGGGCCCTAACTCTGGATTTGGACATTTAGCATAAACTGTTGGTTGCTTTCTATTACATTTAAAGTGTTTTAAGCGACTTATAGAAGTTTATACAGAATGGTAACCTTTAACAAAATATGTAATAAAAAAACGTATATTTTGTACCTGAAAACAACTTTGCATCTCTGAAACATTGTACCTGAATCCGTTTTAAGTAGTGAACGGTATGTTATATTGCGATTTTTGCTTTTTTCCTTTACTATCTACATCAGTTGTATTCCTGTAGCTGTAAGATATTTCTATTAACTATTTGTGTTTAATGCACTAAATGTCAATACACTGGTAGCAGTGTATTGTAAAACCTTCCCAGTGTCTTATAATCTTTTCTTTACTGTGAGGGCTTAATCTGATCTTTGAAATATGAACAGCAGCAAGTTCGTTCAGCTCCCAACTAAAAAAATTTAGCTTTTTTAGCACCCTTGTTTTAGTATTAGGATGGTTTTGTTCAGCCAGATGCCATGTTTAGATTTGGTCCTTGTTCATTTTGCTCCCGTGTAGCAGCTGATTTGTTTCATGGTTTGCCCTGCTTACCGCACTACCTAAGTGATGTTCACAGTGCGGCGGTAGAATTGCGGTATAACTGGTTGCACACCGCATGCAGTGCATTAGTGCTGAATGTGCTCATTAACAGGTGCAGTGAAGCATACTTTTCATTGACTGTATGCAAAGCAGCCATAAAGTGCAGTATGAATTTTTTGTTGCATTGCATTCCTGTTACACAGGGAGCAAAGCACAACGTCCCACTGAATGTGGCCTTAGGCTCCTTTTACACTTGCACCATTGCATTGCGTCACTTAACCATTTAAGCCAACAGGGTTGTACATTTTTTGCTTCTGAGCATCTTTCACTTCCCATTCATTTGCCAATAACTTTCACTACTCATCACAATGAATTGATCTATATCTTGTTTATTCCGCCACCAATTAGGCTTTCTTTGGGTGATACATTTTGCTAAGAATTAATTTATTCTAAATCCATTTTAACAGGATTATTAAGAAAGAAATGGAAAAAATTCATTATTTCTTAGTTTTTGGCCATCATAGTTTGAAATGAATACGTTACCGTAATTACAACCCATGTATTTTATTTGCCTATTTGTCCCACTTATAACACCATTTAAATTATGTCCCTATCACAATCTATGGCGCCGATATTTTATTTGAAAACAAAGGTGCATTTTTTTCAATTTGCTTCCATCACTATTTACAAGCCCATAATTTAAAAAAATTATATTAATATACTCATTTGACATGCATATTTAAAAAGTTCAGACCCTTAGGTAATTATTTGTGTTTGTTTTTTAATTGCATTTTTTTTAATTAACCTTTATTTGGGTAATTTTTGGTTTGGAGAAGTAAACGGCTAATTTTTAAATGTATTTGAATGTATTTATTTATTAAAAAATGTATGTGTGAGTAATTTACCATTTGGCCACAAGATGGCCACAGTCAAAAAAAAGTCCTGGAAGCGTGCAATGACTCTTCCAGGAACTAGAATGAAGACGGGGAACTGTTTTTTTTATGCAGAAAGACCGGGGCTAACGGCGGGAGCGCGAGCGATCGTGCGCACCGCACATTACAAGCAGCACAGCCTATCTGGACGAACATATTCGTCCAGATAGGCTTAAGTATTTAATATTGCCACATCTCATTGCAAAAGCAATTATAGCTCTATTGAGCTATCAGATTTATCATGGCATGGCAGGTCCCAACACAGTAAAGCACTGCATGCAATACGTTAACAGTACGACGAGCACGTTTATTTTGTCAAGTGAGGCATACTTTCTTTGTACTTTATGCCTCACTGTATTGTCTCACTGCTGCAGCAATGGGAGGTATAATGTTTTGAGACCGTTGTGGTGTGCAACAGAATATATAGTGTGTAGAAGGGGGCCTTGTATTACGTTTCCAGGAGTCAGAATTTCTTTGGCTAAATTTGACTTCAGTTCAATGAAATTCAAACTATAAAACTCTTTCCTAGCAGAAAATGGCTTCTGAGAGCAAGAAAGAGCTTAAAAGGGAATTTGTTATCAGTCACACTGTAGTCACTTCCTGAGTCAGGACTGAGTCAGCCACTTACATACCTGATATTTAACTCTTTCTGGCCGAGAAAGAAAAAAAGGAACACGGCATAGTTATTTGTGTGCTAGGCACTGTACATACCCATGTCTATCTCATTATGCCACATGTCAGTTTGGGTATCCTTTAATGTCTGTAACAGAATTTAAAGCTGACCAAAGAATGAGGCAGGTAATTCTGGCTGGCTTTCAAACTGGCATTTCCAAACATGTGCCTAGTGCTGTAAAAGCGCACTGGCACTCCAGATCTTTAAAATTACGAGGGCTGCCAAATGCACTGTTCTCCTCCTTGCTGTGCCCACCAGAAGACGCCCCATTGTGCTGCTCCATCGTCCTTTTCTTTCCTTCCTCATAGCAATTGTAGGCCGTGCCTCATTCTTCTATAGCAAACTGGTGCATCTGTACATCACTTGTTCCCGGTAGTGCAGATTACAGAATCAAACTCTATCATCACGAGCTGTACTAATGGTACTTGCCTAACCTCTTTAGCACAGGTCTGAAAGCAAAAATATATTTGCAATAATAAAGAGTTTGGAATTGCATTCGTTTACACAACAAACATTGACCTCATTAATTAAACATTTGACTTCTTGAATATGAGATTTGGTAACCATGAAAAAAACTATTTCAAATCCTCTTTGGTCTGAATCTGTTTAAATAATAGAAGAGGAATTACTGAAAAATGAGTCCCCAAGTGTACAGATTTTTTTTTTTAATACAGTTAGTGTAACTACAGTACTTAAAGAGAACCCGAGGTGGGTTTGAAGAATATTATCTGCATACAGAGGCTGGATCTGCCTATACAGCCCAGCCTCTGTTGCTATCCCAAACCCCCCTAAGGTCCCCCTGCACTCTGCAATCCCTCATAAATCACAGCCACGCTGCTGACAAACAGCTTGTCAGAGCTGGCTGTGTTTATCTCTATAGTGTCAGTCTGCTGCTCTCCCCGCCTCCTGCAGAACTCCAGTCCCCGCCTGCATCCCTTCCCTCCCTGTTGATTGGAGGGAAGGGACGGGGGCAGGGACCAGAGCTATGCAATAGGCGGGGGAGCAGCTGAGACTGACACTACAGATGTAAACACTGCCTCACACCATGGCTGTGATTTATGAGGGATTGCAGAGTGCAGGGGGACCTTAGTGGGGTTTGGGATAGCAACAGAGGCTGGGCTGTATAGGCAGATCCAGCCTCTGTATGCAGATAACATTCTTTAAACACACCTCGGGTTCTCTTTAACAATGCTTCCTAAAGAAGGAGGTAGGTGGGAATTCAGATGACATATGCTAATGATGCTCGTTAAAGGGTTTTTGCAGCTTTGACTTTCTACTGTATTTTAGGCTATCAAAATGTAATTTTCCACGTAATACTAATTTTGCTGGCAAAACCTGCTTACTCTGGGCACAGGGCAGGGATTAATGAGGATATAATGTACAGTTTGGCGTATTTAGTGGAACAGATTGGTATACTATATATCATTTAAAAGCACCCTACATAATAAAGTATGATTGATCTTCTAAATCACAGTGAATAAAACCGAGCAGAATGGAGTGTATAATGCACAGCACACTCTAAATACTAAAATATTTAATGCACAGCACACTGAGGCCTCAATTCACCAGTGGTTACCAACCTATTTATCTCATGGGAGGTAATTTACCTCCTGTGATATCTCCAAATAGCAATTCTCCAGAAGTATAGGTTGAAATATCGACAGAGAGAAATCCATGCGATAAATGTGCGATAAATAGGCGATCGTTAGTTGTTGTTTTTTTCTCAAAATCCCAATTCACCAGGGAAAAAAGGGGGTGTGGCCATTCGTTGTTTTTTTTTTCATCTATTTATCCCCCGAATACCTGGAGATATCTGTTTTTTTTCTCACAGCTGCTGCAGCTCACTCTGCAGCTAGTTTACTAGCAGCACACAGAAACAGCCTATACTGTACATATTTCAGGCACCAGAGAGCAGCCCATTTACATTATTAAGCATATTAAGCAATATTACGCATTTACAATATTAAGTGGATGGGTGAAATGAAGGAGGAATCTGGATACATTTTTCATTGGGAGGGAGTGTGAAAATGTATCCAAATACCTCCTCCATTTCACCCATCCACTTAATATTGTAAATGCTTAATATTGCTTAGTATGCAGAACGGAGGGAAGGAGAAGGAAGGAGAGGGTCAAAAAAGAGGGAGGGAAACCTCTGTGGTCACATGCTGGTAATAACCTCCTCCTCCTACCCACAATCCTTTACTTCAAGCATCCAGAGAGGCAAAGTATCGCATGCAAATCACTAACACCGCATAACTATCGACCGTTTATCGCATCCATATCGCTCCATTATCGCCTACTTCCGAACACTCCTCTATCCTCTCTCAGTGGTGAATTGCAAACAAAGTGTTAAAATACCGCATGAGATAAAATACCGACCTTTTAATCTTTTACTATCTCCTCTCTGGTGAATTGAGGCCTAAAGGCCTCAATTCACTAAGATCATGCTGGAGATAAGGCAAGAGAAAACTTAACTCCACACAGTGAGAGTTATCTTATCTCTTCATTCCTTAAGTTACCTCCTCTGTAGTTAAAGTGAACCTCCAGACTAAAAATCGACTCGGCAGCACTGAAGAGGCTTGGTGTTTCTTTAACAGGTTCACAGCATCAGAACTTTGTTTCTCTTATACAAGCCTCATTTTTAGCTGCACAGAAGAAAACTGCCCGGGCATTTTTCCCCTGATGCTGTGCAAAGCATGATGGGATTTCTGATGTTGTTGTTCTCGTTCTGCTGTTTTGGTGCAATTTTTTTTTTTTTACATTTTGAATTTGACATTTGAAGCCTAGTGCGTGCAGCTGGGAGGGGGTATCAGGACACAGGACAGTTGGAACTGTGTCTTATGCTCTCTGTCACCTCCTTTCAACCAAAAAGATGGCTGCCCCCATGAATCACAAACATTTGCCTGTTCTTTTGAAACAGGGTGGGTAAAAAATTATATTACCTATCTATTCTAATTAACATAACTAATGTAACTTAATGACAGTTTGTTTGTTTAGGCTGAAGTTCCCCTTTAAGTTACCTCCTCTGTAGGTAAGTTACCTCCTCTGTAGGTAAGTTACCTCCTCTGTAGGTATTTTCACACGCAGTTTATTAACCACATGTCTTTAAAAGAGTTAACTTTAAGACAGAAGAGTTAACTTTAAGACAGAAGAGTTAACTTTAAGACAGAAGAGTTAACTTTAAGACAGAAGAGTTAACTTTAAGACAGAAGAGTTAACTTTAAGACAGAAGAGTTAACTTTAAGACAGAAGAGTTAACTTTAAGACAGAAGAGTTAACTTTAAGACAGAAGAGTTAACTTTAGGTTTGCCTGAGGTAAAATGTTTCCTGAATACTACATGCCTTATCACCGTGGTGATAACTCTAGAAATGTTATTAAAGACAGGAGATAAGCTTAGTGAATTGAGGCCAATATCCTCCATATCCGTATCCATATCATTCTTTCTATTCTATTATAGGACACCTTAAAGGGAACCAGAGATGCCGGACGTAGCAAAAGAAAAAAAGATTTCATACATATCTTCCAGCCCCATAAGCCTGGATCGCTCCCACGCCGCCATCCTCCGCTTCCTGGATCTGCCAGTACCGGGTCCTGTCACTTCCGGCGGACACAGCCAATTGTCCACATCACAGGGGCTCCCAGCATATCCTTACGCGTGCGGCTGCGCAGTATGCAGCCGCATGCGTAATGGTATGCTGGGAGCCCCTGTGATGCGGACAATTGGCCGCGTGCTGACGCCGACTGGACGAAACTTACGGAACTGGCTGATACAGGAAGCAAAGGACGGCGGCGTGCGAACGATCCGTGCGTATGGGGCTGGAGGAAGCCCCAGGTATGTATAAAATCTTTTTCCTGGCGTCTCTGGTTCCCTTTAACCACTTCGTCCACAGGTCAGTAGATATACGTCCTCTGGGACTTCATCTAAGCCACAGGTCAGTAGATATACGTCTTGTAGCAGAAGCAGTGCTGTGCAGGATTGGGCTTGCTCCTGTGCATATTTCTGGCACTATTTGATGCAGGACTAATTGGGCAATGGGAATATAAGTTTTCTGAGCTAATGAGATTGATTTTTACTATGAAAAATACTTGTATTTTCTCATTTCATAGTGAAAAACACACTTTGTAGCACTATTTCAGAATCAAATATCTTCACCATAAATTGTGACAGGAACATAATCGAAGTTTTGTGATAAGCAGTAAGAATAGCCAAACAAAATGTGTGTTTTTTTATTGACAGTAGCACTTTTTAAACTGGAATTGGTAAAACTGAGAAATACATGTTTTTTTAATTTTTTTCTTTGTTTTCCCATTAAAATTCATAGAAAACAAAATTGTTTGAGGGAAAAAATGGCATACAATGAAAGCCTAGTTTGTCTTGAAAAAAACAATATATATTTAATTTCTGTGTCATAAGTAGGGATAAAGTTATTTCTGATTAAATAGGGACATAGCTAAACTGTCAAAACTGCTCTGGTCAATAAGTTGAAAACAAGGTCTGGATGGGAAGTGGTTAAGATAGCCATACATCAGGCGAGTTGGCGGTCGATCAACCATCCCATTTGGTTATTATGATCAGATGAAAATCCGTTTCACCAAGAGCATACCCAATCGACGATGTCACCAGTTCGGGGCAAAATTGGTTGCATGTGTAGAGCCGACATGCTTGATCGAGTGCACA
This sequence comes from Hyperolius riggenbachi, assembly GCF_040937935.1. Classification (NCBI taxonomy): domain Eukaryota; kingdom Metazoa; phylum Chordata; class Amphibia; order Anura; family Hyperoliidae; genus Hyperolius; species Hyperolius riggenbachi. The sequence continues at coordinate 361,727,616 of NC_090648.1, read as the reverse complement.
GCGGTAACTGTGTGGTGATATCAGGACGAATGTGACAGAACCAACAGCGGTGTGCCCCGTGTGTGGAAACTTGTTGGTGTCTGCCACTTGCTCTGTCCTCTGTCCATATACACCTGCCCCATGTGGTTGCCAGCGTATATGTGGGTGCGTTTGATGTCCCACTCCCATCTCATGCCAGCAGCCATGTGGGGGGGGGGGGGGGGGTGAGGGCGGAGCCCGGAGCCAGTGGCCGACATGGACTGGTAAAGTGTACTGCACGGGGCGGCACGTTTTACACTTGACAGTGCTGAGGTGCCATGAATGAGAATGCAAATTCCCGGGAGTTTTCATGCTGAGATCGATCGAGAATCAGCCAGCGGTGTATGAGCAGGCAACAGATCTCTCTTCAATCAGAGAGAGATCTTTTTCTTATCTGTCCATACATCATCTGATTCTATGGACACCTTTAGTCTTTTCTGTTATTGATATTAATCCACAGACCTTTTGACGCCTCTACCACATGCAACCGACACTTTGCAAAACCCAATTCTTATGTATGAGAGCCCCTTACTCCATGATGAGTCCTCATCACACATGCAGCCTTCTTATCCTATTTGTAGGGTTCCCTCCATCCCAGGGCTGAGGAGTTGGAGTCGGGGCAATTTTGAGTACCTGGAGTTGGAGTCGGTGGTTTCATAAACTGAAGACAAGTAGATGTGGGATCGCACACCATCAGTGAGGTGCTGGAGCCAGTAATGGTTACCATTCTGTCTGTATTGACTTGACAAAGGGGACCCCACGGGGACCCGAAACAATTAGTTGGTGTAATGGAATGGAATTGTGTCACATTGGCTGAATAAAAAGTCTGGAATTTGATTCCTAGAGTGTGCGGACCTCTTTGGATTTTTCATAAACTGAAGAGTCGGATGATTTTTGTACCAAATCCACAGCCCTGGTAAGTATTAGACTAAGAAGTTGGAGTCAGTCAGTGGTTTTATAAACGGAGTCGTCTGTGTTGGATGATTTTTGTACCGACTCAACAGCCCTTCTCCTTCCCCCAAATCCACGTACAGCATACCTACTGTTTATTGGAGATCAATCCATCTTCAGTGGGTACTTTTCCCCTAGGCCCACAACCTTTTTGTCCTTGACAGAATCCATCTCTCTCTGCTGCACTGGGGAATTCTGGGTGAAGATTTCTTTGTAAGTTTTACAGAAGACATGCTGAAGAAGATACAGGAGGCTGTGTCAGTATTCTGAGTTGTGAGCTGCTTCAGTATCATTGTTTTTTTTTAATTCACTATTTTCTAGGTCAGAAGAATTGCTGTGCCAGTGCCTATTCAATTTATTGTCTGTGAGATAATAGAAAGGGAGTTCAACAATGCCTGTGGCTTTTAAACAGTAGAGCAGAGATGCAGAAGTTTACACTGACACATAATTAATGATTCTCATCCAGACCTGAAGTTGGTTCTGTGAAGTCACAGCTGGGTAACTATCGGTTAAATAGAAGTTTACTCCTGCACACCTGCTGTAGAACGCATAGACACATGCAAGTTACGCTGCGGTTCTGCAGGTGTGCAGAGGAATTAGCATAGTACAGCATGACAATGCTTTTGTCTAAATTATCAACCTTTTCAGTGTTTAGCTCAGGTAGATGTTCAGCATGAGGACTCTTCTGTCTTCTTCTCATTAATAGTAGCTGGTGACTGTTCTCTGGAAACAATTGTTATGGTTATATAGCAAAGTGAGAAAATTACAGATCTTTCTAAATGGAGTTTTATAGAGCTTTAATCTGACAACTACACCACTATGCCACCGTGGGGCAGCACGGTGGCATAGTGGTTAGCCCTCTCGCCTTGCAGCCAGGTCAACATCTGCAAGGAGTTTGTATGTTCTCTCCGTGTCTGCGTGGGTTTCCTCTGGGCACTCCGGTTTCCTCTTACATCCCAAAAACATACAGATAAGTTAATTGGCTTCCCCCTGAATCGGCTCTAGACTGATATACAGTATGCACTACACAATACATACATAGACATATGACTATGGTAGGGACTAGATTGTGAGCCCCTCTGAGGGACAGTTAGTGAAAAAACTATAAATAATCTGTACAGCGCTGTATGTCGGCGCTATATAAATACTTAAATTAAATAAATAAAAATCCTGTTTATCCTATATAATAATCCCCCTGCCCCAGCGTCGTCCTGTGTCTGAGCATCAGGTGTGCCTGCCGCGCATGTGCTGCTGTGGGCACGCTTAGTGCAGCAGTCGGGACAGACACCGCACACGCGGGGGTCGCTGCCATGCTTGCATGAGGTTACAGGCACTTGCGTGCAGCACAAGTGTGGACTGCACATTGCCTAGCACCTCCTATGAAACGGGAGGGCTTTTTGCCTCAACTGTCTTAGGCAGCCAGATTATGTCAAGCAGAATCACAATTAATTTTTCTTGAAAAAACTGTAATCTGAATTGTAACTTTAGATTAATAACTTATTGGAACACTATGATTAACTGTAAAATAGTGCTGGAACAGGTAAATACTGCATTTCTCCGCTGACCTACTTTGCAAGGTGGGCAACAGGTGATGGAAAGTGAGGGGGAGGGGAGGAGGTATTGAAGATGCATGACTGGCCACATGTTGAGGGGGGGGGGGGGGGGGTGTCACAGGAGCCCTAGTGGCTGACCGCAATTGGCCTTCTAAGCGGTGCCAGCGCACAGATCGTGCGAACTCTGGTCGCAGTCAATGCGCAGGAACCGCTAAGAATTAGCCGCAGACAAACCAGAAGGGAGCCTGTGAGATACGGGTAATTACAACGTACACACGATTCCAGGGTATCTGCCACCACCACTGGTATGGGCCAGTGGACCCGATTTACTGACTGACTAGTCCTGCGAATAAAACGGTTAAACACACGGTATTCTGTCTAGCCAACAACAAACAAACAAACAGTAGCGTCTCTTCAGAGACCCGGGATCAGTTCTGTGTGTGCTGATAAGCAGGGTAGCGGACAGTGAATGACTTGGATAAAGTCGTTTATTCACAGCAATATAATTAATATATACAGACAATTATTAAAATCAACAATTATTAAAACAGTAATAGCCAGTATAAAAAATAAAAGAAGGGAGAAAAATACTTAGTTCCTGGAAAGATGTCCTTTTTGTGGGAAAAATCAGAGTTCTGGGTTTCAATCAAAGTTCAGAGTTCAGACCAGGTGGATGCCAGCATATCCTCAAGCTGGCACCGATGAGTTCAAGATGTTTTCAGGGTGGAGGACCCTGAGTTTGGGTCCTCTGCCATTCTTATGCCCCTGACTCAGTAGGAGGGAGTGAGGGCGGGCCCACACACCCCCTTAAAACATGAGATGAGTCCTCCCCTTGTCCTGGGGACCAGAAATCATACCTTAACCATATATGGGCTCTATCTCACAGAACCGTACAGGTCAGGGCAGATTTACTAAAATTTTAGGTCTGCCTCGATGTACCCAGCAGCCTGATATCAAACATGAGGGGTGGGACCCCTGTGGTATCATCAGGGCACTTTCGAACTGCCTAACTGGCAGTCTTTACCTCAGAATGTTCTGAGATGCTCTCAGAACCAACGCCAGACAGGGCCCTACATGCTCTGTTAGTTTGGAGGGTCTGCCAGCCTGGCAACACAGAAAATATGATACATATAGCAGTTTATGGAATATGAGATACCTCTGGGATTTATAGCAGGTCATTCCCAGGCAAAGGATCTTTGAAGTTTGGGGCAGCCAGCTAGGTGTCAGCTCCCCTGCTGGGAGGGAGCCAGAGAGTCTGGCTTTTCCCCCAACTAGATTGCTTCTGTCATGGCGCTTGTCACCTGTACCTGATGGATGGGCCATCAGCACAGCTTGAAGCCAGGGACTCTCTGGGCCCAGGCTCATTAGCATATCAAAAGAGCCATCCAGCAGTTGGGCTGGGGCTATCTCTCTGCTGAGAAAAGACTTAGCTGCTCCTACACACTCAATCCCGATTTGTATCGATTTGAAGCGCAATCGATGCCGAGAATCGAGTGCGATCGCTTTTTCTTCACGGGCGGTTACAGGACGCGCCTGCGGCCACGCAACCGTCCGTGACAGGGGGGTAGAGTCAGGGGGCCCCATGACCATTTTTCAGTGGATCTGGCAGTTGATGATCTTCCCCGATGTATGGACTATGTGGGTTGGTATTCCTGAGTGCCACACCAAAGGGCTCAGAATTCCTTGTAGAATACGTGCCTGCATAGGGGACAAGGAGCTATAAGTATATGAAGAGTGTTCTCATGCTGAATCTTTATCCAGTTGCGTACTGTCACTTTAGTTTCAAAAGTTTTTATTAAGTTTTTATTAAGTATAAAATACAAACCGGATACAACAATGGGTTAAATGGAAAGGGGTACATTTCACAAAGAAAACTTATACTAGAAATAACAGACGCTATCTCCCAATTTGAGTTCTTTTAAACCTTTAAATTTTACTCCTCTACTTTCTAGGATTAGACAAAAGTTAAAGACTTGGGCAAATTTACCATTATCTCCAGTTGCTAGAATTAACTTACTCAAGATGGTCACCATGCCACAATTGCTGTATATTTTACATAATGCTCCTGTTTGGCTGCATCTTAAACTATTTAAAACTATTGAAAAAATATTCAGAGCTTTTATTTGGGGTAATGGGAGAGTTAAAATTAAACTTCAGTATCTGCAATATCCCAAGGACGAGGGTGGTTTAGCAGCTCCCAATGCTTGGGGTCTACTATTTGGCCTCCCAGGCTCAGCACATTTGTCTGTTGGATGCATGAAGATTTGGTGCATTTGTCCAGATTACTGCTTAATAGAGTCTTGGGATTTGATTCCATTTACACCGCACTTGAGGCAAATGTTGTGAAATCCCTGAACTTTAAGGCGGAGACCTTAACTTTGTTGCAAAAGATTTGGGAACGTTTTAGGGTCATGCAGAGTATCACTGGCTGTAAAATTATTCTCCGTTATAACATGAGATTACCAGAGTTGAGAGAGCTGACTTTCTTAAAGGTGTGGGCCAGGGAGGGGGTTGACTCGCTATCTCATATTCTTGAGCAGAAATGTCATATGGATACTATTTTCACAAGACTGGGTGCTGCTAAGACTCCATTAATGTGTTATCACTACTCTCAATTGGTTCATGCTATAAATCGTCAGAAAGCTGATGTAGATCTACTTTTATCTCCTTCTCCTATATTCAATATGATTAGTCAAACTAAATCTAGAAGTGGATTTATCTCTTATAGTTCTGCCTTCTTATTAGCATTCTTTCTTAAAAAATATCCATTAAAATGTTTGGAGGGGTGGCAATGAGATTTGGGCGATATGACTAGGGAGGAATGGGAGGATATACTTTAGACCGTACCTTTCATTTCTACTAATGCTACACAAAAATTATCCCAACTTTCTATAATTCATAAGAGCTGCTTAACTCCCCAAAAATTACACAGTATGGGCTTGAGGGAAGATGCCTTATGTGCTAGATGCATGAGAGACCATGGGGGCCTTCTGCACATATTATGGAAATGTCCAAAATTGCATAGGTACTGGGGTGAGGTATTTGATACTTTAGACACTGTCACTTGCTCTGCCATTTCGAGAACTAAAACCTGCGTTTTTGGATTATCTGGTCTGAATATGGCAGAATATATGCAATTAATGGTACAAAGGGCACTGTTCCAAGCTAGAAAATATATACTTCTGATGTGGAAACAACCACTCCCTCCCAAGGCTAGTGATTGGTTATTACATATGAATAATTATCTGAAAATGGAAAAAATTAATATATGCTCACAAAGCGGCCCCTCCAAAATTTGAAAAAAATATGGACTACATGGTTAGATACCCCAGGTCTTGCTGATTATGATCTTGTAAAAGATAGAATATTTGGAAATGTAAATTCAATTTGAGCTCTATATATTATGTGATGATCATTATATTATTGTTAACATCTATCCCCCCCCCCTCCTCTAATCACACCCTGAGACACCCAACAATCACCTCCTGTCACCACCTGTCACCCCCTAGCACACCTACCCATCAGATCAGGCCCTAATTTGCCTCGTGTGGGCTCCAGATCACTCGGCCAAACCCTCAGATCCCCCTCAGACCCCCTTCTGATCACCTACCCAGTGCATTGATTGCATCTATTCTCCCCTCTAATCACCCCTGAGACACCCATCAATCTCCTGTCACCCCCTAGCACTCCTATCCATCAGATCAGGCCCTAATCTGCCCCCTGCGGGCTTCTGATCACCCGGCCAAACCCTCACCCGCCCCACCGCAGTGACAGAAATTTTTTTTTTTGGTCACTGCTGGTCTCTACGACTTAATTGTGGCTGAAACCAACCGTTATGCCACACAATACGCAACCGCCAATCCAAGAAGCTACCATGCCCAGCCTTTTCGGTGGAAACTACTCCAAGTTTCCAAACGTAACATTTTTTGGGGCCTTCTCCTTAACATGGGTCGAGTCAAAAAGAATGTATTGCGGTTTCATTGGTCTACGCACCCAATACATCACATGACCATGTTCTCTACTGCCTTGTCCAGGTCACGATTTGAGAACATCCTGCACTTCCTGCACTTCAGTGCCAATACAACCTGTCATCTAAGAGGCCACCCTACTTATGACCCATTCCACATAATTCAGCCACTCATAGACCATCTGTCATCAAAATTTGCAGATGCTTATTCCCCTGAACAGTCATTTTGAGGCATTTGGTTTCCAGACTACTTCTCACAGTTTTGGGCCCCTAAAATGCCAGGGCAGTATAGGAACCCCACAAGTAACCCCATTTTAGAAAGACAACACCCTAAGGTATTCCATTAGGTGAATGATGAGTTCGTAGAAGATTTTATTTTTTGTCACAAGTTAGTGGAAAATGACACTTTGTGACAAAAAACAATAATCAATTTCCTCTTTGTGACAAAAAAAAATAAATCTTCTAACGGAATACCTTGGGGTGTCGTTTTTCTAAAATGGGGTCACTTGTGGGGTTCCTATACTTCCCTGGCATTTTAGGGGCCCTAAACCGTGAGAAGTAGTCTGGAAATCAAATGCCTCAAAATGACCTGTGAAATCCTAAAGGTACTCCTAGGACGTTGGACCCCTTAGCGCACCTAGGCTGCAAAAAACTGTCTCATGTGGTATCGCCATACTTAGAAGTAGTATAATGTGTTTTGGGGTGTATTTTTACACATACCCATGCTGGGTGGGAGAAATATCTCTATAAATGGACAATTGTGTGTAATAAAAAAAAAAAAATCTCATTTACATAGATATTTCTCCAACCCAGCTTGGGTATGTGAAAAAAATACACCCCAAAACACATTATACAATTTCTCCTGAGTACGGCGATACCACATATGTGACAATTTTTTTGCAGCCTAGGTGCGCTAAGGGGTCCAAAGTCCTATGAGAACCTTTAGGCTTTACAGGGGTGCTTACAATTTAGCACCCCCCAAAATGCCAGGACAGTAAACACCCCACAAATGACCCCATTTTGGAAAGTAGATACCCCAAAGTATCCAGAGAGGGGCATGGTGAGTCTGTGGCAGATTTAATTATTTTTTTTGTCACAAATTAGCAGAAATGGAAACTTTTTTTTTAGTTTTTTTTTGTCACAAAGTGTTGTTTTCCGCTAACTTGTGACAAAAAATAAAATCTTCTATGAACTCACCATGCCTCTTAGTGAATACTTTGGGATGTCTTCTTTCCAAAATGGGGTTATTTGGAGGGTATTTATACTATCCTAGAATTCTAGCACCTCATGAAACATGACAGGTGCTCAGAAAAGTCAGAGATGCTTCAAACTGGTGACATTCACTCTTTGCACCATAGTTTGTAAACGTTATAACTTTTACCCAAACAAAAAAAAAATCCAATAAGTGTCTATTTATTGATCAAACACATGTAGTACAAATAGAAATGTTACTTTATTTGAAAAATGTCAGCACAGAAAGTTAAAAACATATTTGTTTGACAAAATTCATGTCTTTTTTTGATGAATATAATACAAACTAAAAATCACAGCAGCAATCAAATAGCGCCAAAAGAAAGCTGTATTAGTAACAAGAAAAGGAGGTAAAATTCATTTAGATGGTAGGTTGTATGACCAAGCAATAAACCGTGCAGTGGTCTGAATGGAAACATTCTGGTCCTTAACCACTTGAGGACTACAGTGGTAAACCCCCCTAAAGAACTGGCTCATTTTCACTAAAATGGCCACTGCAGCTTTAAGGCCAAGCTGCAGGGCTGCACAATAAAGCACACGAGTGATCCCCCCCCCCCCCCACCAACAGAGCTCTCTGTTGGTGGGGTCTGATCGCCCCCCAGTTGTTTATTTATAAATAAATATTTATTTTGTGTGTTTTTTTTTTTTTTTTGTAAACAAACCCCTCCCTCCCCCAATCCAGCCAATCCTGGCGATCGGCTGTCATAGGCTTCTGCCTATGAGAGCCGATCGCTCTCTTGTCCCCCAGGGGGACAGTCGTGTCGAACTGGTTGCAGCACTGTACTTAGTGAAAAGACGGTGGTTTCACCGTCTAAGGCCTCGTTCACATCATTTAGTGCAGATGGCTGTGTGATCGGAACGCAACGCGTCCGATCGCACGCCATCTGCGCTCCTATGCGCTGCAGATCCCATTCATTACAATGAATGGGATCTGCGCTGCGATTTACAAAAATGCGTGCAGTACGCGATAGCGTAATCGCCCTGCCACGCAGCGCATATGATGGGAACGGTAGAAGGGCTGTCTATGCCCTTCTACCGTTCTTGCGTGTCGCACACTATACGCGCTGCCAAAATGCGCACAGCAGCGCATATAGTCTGAACGAGGCCTAACAGTCACCCCCCGCTCAGAGACTGAAGGTGGGGCGGAGCTCCGCCCTCCAAGCAGGAGATGCGCGTGCAGCCTGCGTGTGATCTCCTGCAAATCCCAGCCCCAGGACTTGACGCCAATTGGCTTTAGGCGGTCATGGGGCTGCCACCGCGGGCACGCCCATTTGCATGAGGCGGTCCCACAGTGGTTAAGGGGTTTTAAGACTACAGACCTTAAAAGAATACTATCGATACCCAAGTGTTTTAAAATGACAATGTACAAATAATGTCTAAGTAGCTGTGTAAACATTTTCCTAATTTTCATGTTAAATATCAGAGGCAAAAGCTGTAATTTTATTGAGGGTAGGATTTAGCTATATTGGGACAAATCAATTGCAGAAGGGGTGTCTGCTTCAATGCACAGCCAGAGTTGCATATCAGACTACAGAAAGTAAATATCAAACATATCAAACTCTGAAAGCAAAAACAATATGAAAAAGCTGTGAGAATTAGTTACATTTCCTCTGCTCTCTTCAGACACGTCAGTCAGAAACACAGGACACAGGATCTGCAGCTGTTGGGAGCTCTTTCTCTCTGTCACACACAGAGCTACACATAGAGTTAACTGATCAAGTGTGAGGGGAATTTCCCCTCTCCTCATGGCTCAGTCAGCCGTCAGTTTTGGCGTCAGTAAACTTTGAATGTATTTTGCTAACAGTAAACAAAGAAGTTGCTACTAAAATGTATACACCAGTACTTGGCAGCACTTCCCAAACAATTCCTGTGTCAATTGAAAAAAATATGTGAATCGATAGTATTCCTTTAAAGCAGACCGAAACCAAACATTTTTTTTAATTCAAAATACTTAGTTGCACCACTCTGACACATACAAAGATAAATAAACACTCCTTCAAGCCTATGAGCATTTCAGTGCATGCTTTTCACCCCTCTTTGCATAACTAGGGTTATACAGGTGGCAGCCATTAGCAATTCCTCCTTTGCTGGACACCATCTACTCCACCAGTTTGCCAGAAAAATCCCGGCAATATGAAAGGAAGGGAGGGGTTCCTCCAATAAATGTAAAATATTTTATATTTGTTATCATGCGGCTGAAAAAAGGCTGCTATTTTTTTTATTATAAATTAGAAAATAGATGTTATTTCTGAAATCTTGTATTTTTAATTTGGGGCCACTTTAAGTTGTTTAAAAAACACAAAAAAACCCAAACCTAAATTCACTTGTTCCCACAGAATCAAATTTCACATTTTCAAGCAGTTTGCATTGGGTCGTTCATATGTCGGGGTCTACCTGTATCAGGTTCTTCTAGGAATCTTTTCATGTCTTTTTGAATAACCATAATCTTAAAGCCATTTTATATATGTGAATAGCATAAATAATGCTTCCAAATACATTTTGAGCCATCTGAGTTTCTTGGTTATGTGAAATACATTTGAAAACTGTCAGTTATCAGTAATTCTTGTAAATCAATATATGGACATGATTTATTAGAAGTAAAAATATGTACTAGGGCACAGAGAAGAAGAGTATTGCTGCCTGGAGCAGTATAATTAAAGCTGTCATTTCTTCAGTGCTGATTAGAAAATGGAACATACTTTTGATTGATTGCAGTGAACATATGATATGAGTATTGTTGCAATATATGTGTTTCTACAAGAACATTGGAGTTGTTACTTGTTTCTAGGTTCTCATGTTTTTTCTCTACACATAACAATGGCAGCTTCTATTTTCCTTTTAGTTGCCCTTTAAATAATTTAAGTTAAATATTACTGTCATTTTCTGCAGAAGTTTACATATTCCACAGTCATGCCTCTAAATGTTAATCAGAGAAGATCACAATCCATTCCCAGTCTTGGTCTAACATCCGTATCAGTCTAAAGCCAATTATGGCTGAAACCAGTTAAAGGCCGGCTGAACTGAAAGGGATATGTAGGCTGCCATATTTCCTTTTTAAACGATCCAAATTGGTTGGTTGCCCTGCTGATCCTCTGCCACCAATGCTCTATTAGTACATACTCACATCAGACATAAATTGGTCAAGGTGAATGCTGATCGCTCAGTGAAGGCAACTATCATTAACGACTGACCTGTATACACACATGAATGGTTAAATAAAAAAGTAATTTAATGGTAAGGTGAGCGTGACGTATGCGTTGCTGTTAACTTAAACGATCAATAGCAGTACAAACCTGAACAATCGATTTTAAGGACGTGACAGAATTCAAATAGTGTGCACGCTTTACTAGGCACGATCGTAATCTGTCGTTAAACCAACTGTACACATTCCCTGTGATGAATGATCGCCGGTCAGAAAACAGGATGGATCACAACTGACTCCCGATCTTGGTCACTTGTTGCCGTCGTCGTTAGTAATGGACATTTGTTATATATATATATATTCAGTTGAAACACCACTAATTGGTCATTTTACCGTGTTTCAGATCGATTTCTACCTAATGTGTATACATAGCTTTAGTCATAGACCCTGAACAAGGATGCAGATTAAGTGCTCTGACTTAAGTCTGACTGGATTAAGCCTCATGCTTGTTAGAGGTGTATGATTCAGACTCTACTGCAGCTAAAATCCTCAGCAGGATGCCAGACAACTAGTATTGGTTAAAACAGGGGGAGGGAACGTATTGCTCGGGAGCAACATTTTCAGAGTAGGCACGCTACTGCTGTAGCATGCACCACTAACTTACTCATGCCCCCCATCCCCCCCCCCCCAAGTGCGGGGATCTCCTCCTACAAAGTGAATCAATCCCTAAGTCAGCTAGCTAATTGTACAAGTCTGTATTTCTCCAGTCTGGCTCTCGGGGAAATTGCTGATGTTGCAGAAAACGTGTCTGACACTTACGCTGCCTGGCAGATCAACTGTATACACATCACCATGGCAACAGGGACTTAAGCCCTCTGCTGCACATGTGCTGTGTTCCAGGTTGAAACCTATGGTATGGCTATCACGGAAATGCAGTTTAAAATATCTGGCGTTTATGGCTCTCTCAGCCAAAAAGGTTCCTGACCCCTGGGTTAAAGGGACTCCGAGCAGTGCCTGTGGCTATGCCTTTAAGCATACCCACAACTAATTAATTACATCCTCACACCTACCAGCATGATGTTTGTAATTATATCCCCCTGGGTTCCTTGTATTTTATTGCATTGTGCTGAATGGAGCTGCTGACTTTGGGGAAAAGTCGCCCTGTGTAATACAAGTAACTAACTATGGAAAGATGCATACCATTTTGAAGCTCTTTCTCCTCTTTCCAACGATATATATATACCGCCGCCCTACGCCTTTTACGTTTCGTTATTTTTCCGATCGAAATTTCGGCCGCCGCAGTTTCCATCGCAAAAATAGTGAAAACTGAAAGGCGTAGGGTGGCAGTTTATATATCGTTTGAAAGAGGAGAAAGAGAGCTTTAAAATTGTATGCATCTTTCCATAGTTACTGCACTGCTCGGAGTCCCTTTAAAAGGAAATATATTTAATATTGGAAACTATGGTTAATTCTGTGATGCAGACAGTCCACCAGTACTACGTTGCCATGTTGCCTTGAAGCCTGTGCTGAAATTAACTGGTGCCAAAATGAACAAGGCCAAAATGTTGCTCACTGTATAATCCAGATGCTTGGTATATCATACATGGTAGGCCCAGATGCCTATAAAGGGTTATGGTTTTTGTAATATTTCCAAGATATTCATGAAATATATACGTACTCGGACAGCTTTTCATTATCTTGCCATATATACAGCTCTCCTTTATCAAATATGACTTTTTTTGCATGCTCATCAATCTGATTTTAAAGCAAATGATGATTGTTGAGAAGACTTGGAAATTGGCAAGTTTCCATTTTTACGTAGGCGATCACAAATTTGATCTGCTGTTACATTTTATTTTTAGGCGTAATCCAAAAATGTTCATGAAAAGGTAAACTGCCAACATTCAGAGTGCCAGAAAATTGATTTGATGCTCTGTAACTGGCATGAAAATCTTTATGCATTTAAGACAAGGCATTTGAAAAGTATTGCTTTCATTTAACTTTCAGTGGTCATTTTTCTTAAAGAGACTCTGTAACAATTTTTTCAGCCTTAGTTCTTCTATCCTATAAGTTCCTATGCCTGTTCTAATCTGCTCTGGCTTACTGCAGTCTTTCCTAACTGCACTGTCTCTGTAATAAATCATTGTATCTTTCCTCTGTCCTGTTTGTCGTGCTAAAGCTTGATTGTGTGGAATGTGCAGGGCTGCTTGTGATTGGTAGAAGCGATACACACCCTCTGCAGGCCCCCTGCATACTCTGAATGACTCATACACTATGCTTAGCTGAGCCTATTAGAAGCTGGTTAGTTTGTTTGTAAACACTGCCTAAAACTGTTAATTACAAGCCAGGATTGCAGCAGAGAGTGGCAGAAACAGCACAGAGGGGCACAGGAGAAAATAATGAATAGAATGGTATGCTTTTTATTGTAAGAATATTATAGTACAGATTCTCTTTAAAATGACGTGAATAACATGAGGCATTTATGTGCAACATGAACCAACTGCGCCTTGAACAGCGGTTATAAACGCATCTCTGCTAGTCTGAGAAAACACACGCATTTGTTCATAGTTTTGTTTTTTAAAATCGACATATTCACATAACTTCTGGAAGAATCTTTATCCCCATGTTATGGATTATGAGCAATAGTGATAAGCAGATATGATTGTTGTAGACTTGCCAACATTTTCATTAAAATGGTAATGTTTTTCTGATTTTTTTTTTTTATTTTTTTTTTTACAGATGTATACAGAGTTTTTATAAAGGAAAAAAATGGCTTTTTAAAAAATGTTTTGCTCTCCTAATTTTTTGCTAAAGTTCGTATTTTATGGAAATTCTTTGCATTTTCACACAAATGTTTTCTTTGGCAGAAGCATTATTTTAGTGATTTTTAGACTTAAATATTCCTACTATGTGACATTTTTCCCGTGTTCCAGTGTTAGTAAATGAAGCTGGTGCGCAGTAAGAGAAAACATTGTATAAGAATAATGTAAAGAAATGGCTTCCCTCTTTTTACATGATAAAAAGAGGGAACACCAAGAGCCCCAATAGTGTAATTCGTACTGGACAAGGTGGCAATAAGTTTGTATTGATAGATACTCACAAGTCAGGGTCACCAGCAGGCAACCACTGTAAAGGCAGGTGGGGAGATTGTCCTGACCCCACTCAGGATTAAGAAGTCGCTCTCTGTAGACAGGAAGAAAGGGTAGCAACCCTCCACCAAGGGTGGACTCAAAATTGTATACAATGAACAGAGGCGCCAAAAGTATAAGATTAGATTAAATGAGCTTAAAAACCAACTTAAATGGCAAAATTGGAGGAAGTAGTGGTCTTACCTCCCTCAAGCAGACACGACAACGACTGCGATTCAGACAGTCAAACACATTTATTAGGAACTCCAAAAAGAAATGCAACGCGTTTCGCAGGTTCAACCCCGCTTCATCAGGCAATATAGGGAGGAGTATCAAACTGAAAATGCCAGAGACCAAAGTATAAATACACTCGTACAATCATAAATGTGTTATTATATAATATTCAAAAATAGTGATTTCAATATAATAAACTGAGTTCAAATGCAAAACTATGGATTAAATATATAAGGTAAGCCCATGATTTAATTAATTTCAGAATAAATGTATCTTGGAAAAACACATATACATAGCCCGACATGGTAATGCATATGGTTCCCTCAATTAACTCAATAAATTGAGTTCACATGCAAAACTATGGATTTTGTATATTCAGTATGTCAATAATAAAACAAATCTCAGAACAAATGTATCTCGGAACAACCCATAGCCAAACATGGCAATGCAGAGAAATTGCAGCAAATGAGTGATTGTTTTAACTGATCTAATGCAACATCCATGTGCTGCATATAGATTGAAGTAGTAGGTGTTTAATAGTAAATAATAGTGTATTCAGCATCAGGTATTTGACCTGGATAAGGAGTGACTAAACTAAAAGTAATAAACATTTTGCTGGTATCACTCTAAGGATGTGTAAAGCATAATTATACAAACTAGGAGTCAAGATTCCAAGAGATGTAGCAAAGTGACTTACCAATCTGCACAAGGATTCAAATTAAGCGCCTCTGTAATGAAAGAGCAAGCCATAGCAGCTTAAATAGGTGTTGGGTGAGTATGGGCCAATCAGGGGCTGCCATGTGGACAGTGTGGACAGGCCAGTGATGTAACCAGTGATGTAATGCTGCTGGGTGGGGAAGGAAGAGGGAAAAAATAAAAAGGGAATTGTGTTTGAAAAATTCTTAACTGAGGAATGGTAACCTCAGTGGTAAGCATGACCAGATCTGGTAATATAGTACTAAGGTCGGGGCTTCATTGCCTAATGTAGATATAGACACCACCACAACAACAACATTTGCATAGAAAAACAACCAAAGAAAGAGCAGATGCCTCGCACACAATAATCACTGCTGGGATGCCTATTAAACTCTACCAGATAGCTTCTATTACTGTGCCTCCACAGTGACAGTAAACAGTTCAATTGCATCAACAAGAAAAACATCCGTGGGCACCAGATACGGAAGCTTCATTTATTCCAGGAGTTTACACACACAGACATTTGCAGATGTAAGATCATATATACATCACCGCTCCAAAGTAGCTGGCAGTAAACAGAGAGATGGTAGGTCGTCGACAATTGTTTCGCGCTAACCAGCGCTTTTTCATAGACAGGACTCCATGGCGGGGAGAAGCTCGCCGCCATTCCTTCTTCTCGGCGTTATAAAGATAACGCCGAGCCTTGCTCCAATCCTCAGATCCGCCCCCTGTCACGTTTCCCATGCGGAAGGAGGAAGTGCGTCAGCGCTCCACAATGGAGCGCAACACCACACCTACATCACTTCCGGACTCGAAACCGCCCGGCGCACACTCGTCTCATAACGAGGCGAGGTGCGTTACCAGGGCAACGTGTCAACTACACGAACGTCCCACCGGAGGCTTGAAGAAAACAAGCCTACAGTACTGGGACTTAACAGAGACCTAAACAAAATGGGAAATAAACGCGACAGTCAGGGAAGGACCAGACTGACTGGAGCAGAGGCTGCCAAAGTACATTCTAATAATAAAGACCATTTCAATTCAATTGATATAATTACAAAAATACAGAGAAAGGAAAGATACCCACAGACGTCAGCCACAGGGGACAGCATAGTGACAGAAGCATTACCACGAAAATAGTGTGATAGAGAGAGGCGAAGGAGAGAAAAAATAGCAAGCCCTTCATCCAAGGGGTAATTTCATCTATAATCTTCCAGAAATACACTCAATTCATTCCGGTCATTAAAACCACAAGGGCCCTCTGCATTTGTTCTAGAGATCAGAAGAGACTCTCTCTGGGATAGCAATCTCTTCCTATCTCCTCCACGTCTAGGGGTCTTAACCAATTCTAGGCCCACAATCTTTAAGACATCTGCGTTTCCATCATGGAACTCTCTAACATGACCAATCAGCCTCTGTGCACCGACTCCATTTTTGATTGATCGGCGGTGCTCGACCAATCTTTCTCGTACAGGACGAGTGGTTTTACCTATATAGAAATAGGAGCAAGGACAGAAAATCCCATAGACCACAAAGTCTGTCCTGCATGTAATAAAATCATTGATTTGATGTATATATCCACCCAAATTAATACAATTCGATCTGATCATGTATTCACAAGTTGGACAATATTTGCAGGGATAAGATCCCTTAACAGGATGCTGACGTAACCACGTCGTTGGACTTTTATGGATATATTCACTTTGTGTAATCATAGATCCAACTGTAGGACCTCGTCTGAAAGAGATTAAGGGACCCCCCAACACTCTTGGAGAAATTCCATCATCCCTCTCTACCATCTGCCAATTACGAGAAATTATCTCTTTTATTCTCCCTGACATGGGGGAATAGTCAAAAGTAAAAATGAATTTATCAGGTTCCTCCTGTTTCGGGTTTTGCCTACTAATGAGAGTGGCCCTATCCAGTTGACGTACCTTTTCGAATGACTCGTCTACTTTAACAGGATCATACCCACGATTAAGAAATCTTTGACGCATTTCTCTAGATTGAGATTCAAAGTCTCTACTATTTAAGTGGTTTCTTTTTAAACGCAAAAATTGACTATACGGAAGGGATTTTTTGACATGATCAGGGTGGTAACTATTATTATGCAGGAGAGAATTTGTTGCAGTGGCCTTCCGAAAGCCCTTTGTGATTACTCTATCACCCGACACCTCTATTGTTAGATCCAGAAAAGAGATACGATTTCCTCCCCACTCTCCAGTAAATTGCATATTCATGTCATTGCTTTGTAAATACGACAGAAATTGGTCAAATTTCTCCCTAGTGGATCCCCAAACGACAAGCACATCGTCCACATATCTGGACCATGCCCTCAGGTCACATCTATAGGGATTTCTTTCCCCATAGATGTATATATCTTCCCATTTGGACAAAAATAAATTCGCAAATGTAGGGGCCACCGACGTTCCCATCGCAGTTCCAGATATCTGACGAAACCACTCCCCTCCAAATCTAAATGTGTTATTTTCAAGGACGAAATTTAAACACCGACATAAAAACTCACTTTCCAGGAGATCGCGATATCCCGTTTCAATGAGGATGTCGAAAATCAGACTGACACCCAATCGATGCGGTATCCTATTGTATAGGTTGACCACATCGATGGCTGCCAGCTGATCACCTTCCGACCATCCCATTGCTTCCACCTTTTGTAACACATGAGATGTATCTTTAAGATACGATGGGATCTGGAGGAGAAGTGGTCTAAGGGCATGGTCCAGGTATCTGGAGAGGGGCTCAGTAACTGAACCCCTCCCAGAAACGATGGGCCTGCCGGGGGGATCCACCATGGATTTGTGCACCTTTGGGAGAAAATAAATAACCGGTTTTTTAGGAAAATCTGGGAGCAAATCGTTACCAAGCTTTGTGCTTAAAAAGCCAGCTTGCACTCCACTACGCAGCAGGGAGCGGAGTTTGCCTTGAATCATCAAGGTGGGGTCAGATTTTAACCTAACATAGGTCGAGGAATCATCAAGCTGTCGTCTGGCCTCTGTTACATATTTTGCTGTCGATTGTACTACAATATTACCCCCCTTATCCGCCTTTTTAATTGTCAGGTCCTGACGATTTTTTAACCATTTTATGGCCCTCCACTCATTTGGAGTAAGATTCTTATCGTCACGAGGGTACAATAAAGCTTTTGTTTCCCTCAACACCTGACGTTGAAATAGATCAATCGCTGATCCTTGTAAAGGCGGATAAGGGGTGGTAGATCTACATGCAACAAAAGATTTCTCTGCACCAGTTACTACTTCCGAAGTTAAATCTTTCCTGGTATTGCCCTCCTCAAAAAGTTCTTGCAAGTCCATCAATGGTATCTCATCCTCAGGTTGCAGAATGGGCAAAAAGCCAAGTGAGCCTATTGTTGGCTGGGGTGGCTCCTGAGGCTTGTTGCCAAACATTCGATAAATGTTCATCTTACGTATACTTTTATACAGATCTATCTCAAATTTGGTGTAATCAAAAGTCCCTGTGACTACAAAGTTCAACCCTTTCTCCAATACTTGAACGACGTCAGCTGACAGTTCCACGTCAGAAAGATTAATGACCTGCATTTTATCAGATATATCCAGATCAACATTTTCATGTACTATTTTTGGGGGAGCCCCTTCCAGGATACTTTCTTTACACATCCTTGCTCCTCTTCCTCTCCTTCTCCCTCTCCTGACTTTTTTCCCCCTAAAGGGGATTTGGGTCTGGGTTTTTTTGGCTTTCTGGCTTCACCCTCAGAATCTGAGCCCGACCCCTCTTGGCTTTTTCGGACGACCCTCAGGTTGTGACCACTGGAAGATATTTCCTGACTGGAAATCTTCTTGATCTCTCAGATATTTACCCAATTTTCTCTCCTTCACCTCTCTCTGAATGGGAATCAACTTTTTATCAACTGTGTCAACTATACTTTTTAGCTTCTCCCCTGGAGCCACTCTCTGTAACTGCGTCTTGATATCACAAACCTCCTCTGTCACTTTGTCATGCTCTTTTTCAGAACGCTCCAACACTATATCATTAAGCGTCTGGGCAAGTGTCAGGAATGCCGCTTTCCACTTAGTAACAAACTCAGGGTCGTCTTTATATTCGGACGGTGCTTTGTAAAAGCGGAAGCCTCTTGAAGCATAACCCTTTTCTTTATAACGCTTAAGGGAGGCTACAGTCCAGAAGAGGCGTACCTCTTTTTCTGAGGCTTTCAGCAGCCTCTGTTCCAGCCTTTTGGAGTTTAATTCTCTATGAACTGGTGTGCTACTGCTACAAAGCAATGACATGAATATGCAATTTACTGGAGAGTGGGGAGGAAATCGTATCTCTTTTCTGGATCTAACAATAGAGGTGTCGGGTGATAGAGTAATCACAAAGGGCTTTCGGAAGGCCACTGCAACAAATTCTCTCCTGCATAATAATAGTTACCACCCTGATCATGTCAAAAAATCCCTTCCGTATAGTCAATTTTTGCGTTTAAAAAGAAACCACTTAAATAGTAGAGACTTTGAATCTCAATCTAGAGAAATGCGTCAAAGATTTCTTAATCGTGGGTATGATCCTGTTAAAGTAGACGAGTCATTCGAAAAGGTACGTCAACTGGATAGGGCCACTCTCATTAGTAGGCAAAACCCGAAACAGGAGGAACCTGATAAATTCATTTTTACTTTTGACTATTCCCCCATGTCAGGGAGAATAAAAGAGATAATTTCTCGTAATTGGCAGATGGTAGAGAGGGATGATGGAATTTCTCCAAGAGTGTTGGGGGGTCCCTTAATCTCTTTCAGACGAGGTCCTACAGTTGGATCTATGATTACACAAAGTGAATATATCCATAAAAGTCCAACGACGTGGTTACGTCAGCATCCTGTTAAGGGATCTTATCCCTGCAAATATTGTCCAACTTGTGAATACATGATCAGATCGAATTGTATTAATTTGGGTGGATATATACATCAAATCAATGATTTTATTACATGCAGGACAGACTTTGTGGTCTATGGGATTTTCTGTCCTTGCTCCTATTTCTATATAGGTAAAACCACTCGTCCTGTACGAGAAAGATTGGTCGAGCACCGCCGATCAATCAAAAATGGAGTCGGTGCACAGAGGCTGATTGGTCATGTTAGAGAGTTCCATGATGGAAACGCAGATGTCTTAAAGATTGTGGGCCTAGAATTGGTTAAGACCCCTAGACGTGGAGGAGATAGGAAGAGATTGCTATCCCAGAGAGAGTCTCTTCTGATCTCTAGAACAAATGCAGAGGGCCCTTGTGGTTTTAATGACCGGAATGAATTGAGTGTATTTCTGGAAGATTATAGATGAAATTACCCCTTGGATGAAGGGCTTGCTATTTTTTCTCTCCTTCGCCTCTCTCTATCACACTATTTTCGTGGTAATGCTTCTGTCACTATGCTGTCCCCTGTGGCTGACGTCTGTGGGTATCTTTCCTTTCTCTGTATTTTTGTAATTATATCAATTGAATTGAAATGGTCTTTATTATTAGAATGTACTTTGGCAGCCTCTGCTCCAGTCAGTCTGGTCCTTCCCTGACTGTCGCGTTTATTTCCCATTTTGTTTAGGTCTCTGTTAAGTCCCAGTACTGTAGGCTTGTTTTCTTCAAGCCTCCGGTGGGACGTTCGTGTAGTTGACACGTTGCCCTGGTAACGCACCTCGCCTCGTTATGAGACGAGTGTGCGCCGGGCGGTTTCGAGTCCGGAAGTGATGTAGGTGTGGTGTTGCGCTCCATTGTGGAGCGCTGACGCACTTCCTCCTTCCGCATGGGAAACGTGACAGGGGGTGGATCTGAGGATTGGAGCAAGGCTCGGCGTTATCTTTATAACGCCGAGAAGAAGGAATGGCGGCGAGCTTCTCCCCGCCATGGAGTCCTGTCTATGAAAAAGCGCTGGTTAGCGCGAAACAATTGTCGACGACCTACCATCTCTCTGTTTACTGCCAGCTACTTTGGAGCGGTGATGTATATATGATCTTACATCTGCAAATGTCTGTGTGTGTAAACTCCTGGAATAAATGAAGCTTCCGTATCTGGTGCCCACGGATGTTTTTCTTGTTGATGCAATTAAACATTTGCATAGATCATCCAATAAATATCCAATAAAATTATATATAAGATAAAAAATATAAAAAGATATAAAATTGATACATATATAAAAATGAATAGTTACCTAAATTAGAAAAGAATACCTAAAAAGAAGAAAAATGGGAGGGGGGGGAGGGTTTTTTGGGGGGAAAGGGGGGAACAAGAAGGGGAGGGGAGGAGGGGGGAAGGTTTGGGAAATAAGGGAGTTGTTGACTGTCAACAGCTGTTTGGACTGACAATTTAGTATAAAGCCAATTATATGAACAAATTATATACAGTGCATATCATATAACATCATATAAAAATTATAAAAATGTAAATATAAAATATAGAAAGAATTGAGAGAGGACTAGTTAAAAAGTCTTAACGGAATGTGGATAGTAATAATTCAATAGATTTTTTCTAAAACTTCGTTGAGACCCTCAGGAACTAGCGTCCTGAGGGTTTGGATCCAGTACATCTCCAATTTTTTCAGTTTATCATAGGCCGCTGGTTCTGTTGCATTAATTTCATCTATTAGGGTGATGGTGAAGGTGCTGGGGTCCCCGTGGTGAATCTGGTGGAAGTGACGTGAAACACTGTGCAGGGGGAATTTGTTAAGAATATTTCTTTTGTGTTGGCCTATTCTGCTACGTGCCTCCTGTGTGGTTCTGCCTACGTACTGGAGACGGCAGGCACAAGAGATCAGATAAATGATGAATTTGGATTGGCAAGATATACGTCTTTTTATACTATATTGGATACCAGTGGTATTGGACATGAAAGTGGAGGTGTTCAGTACAAATGTACATTCTGCGCAATGGGTCTGGCTGCAGGACCATGAGCCTGGCATCGGTGGATTGGAAACAGGTGTATGGTTAGTTTTATTGCAACGGAGTTTGCTGGGAGCTAAAAGGTTACGAAGGTTTGGGGCTCGTCTATATGTGATGAGGGGACGGGTGGGTAATATTGGTTTAAGGTATGGATTCTGGAGGAGAATTTCCCAGCGTTTTTGTAATATAGATTTTATGCCTTGATGTTCTTTGCAATATCTGGTTATGAATCTAGGTGGGGGATTGTTGGGGACATCGGTGCTGGGTATGTTCTGGGTGGTGGGGGGCGGTATTTTGGCTTTGTGTCTGGCATCGCAAATAAGTTTTTTAGGATATTTTCTATCTGAAAATTTCTTAGTTAGGATGTCGAATTGTATATTGTAATCGTGTGAGTCGGTGCAATTCCTGAAGATACATTGAAACTGATTGTAGGGAGTATTCTGGGTCCAGGGGCGATGGTGAAAGCTGTTAAAATGTATGAAATTATTGGCATCTACGGTTTTTAAAAAGGTTTTTGTTTTGATTTTGTCATGTTCTATAAAGATGGTTAAGTCAAGAAAATCGATGGAGGTGGGGTGATGTTGGGAAGTGAAATGAAGGCCGGCTTTATTGCTGTTGAGGAATGTTATGAAGGAGGGGATAAGTGTGGTGTCGCCCTTCCAAATGAAAAACAGGTCATCAATATATCGTTTATAGAGTATAATGTTATCTTTAAAAGGATGGTCATTCTGGAATAGTTGTAATTCTATGTAACCCATTGTAGGATTTGCATACGAGGGGGCAAATGAACTGCCCATCGCTGTGCCGCTGATCTGGTGGTAATATTTATCAGTAAATGAGAAAATATTATTGTTCAAGATAAATTCTGTACATTGTAAGAGGAACTGTTGTTGGTCGTATGGCATAGAGGGAACTGTAGAAAGGTAGAATTGTATGGCTGTTAGGCCAAACTGGTGGGGAATGTTAGTATATAGTGATGTAATATCGCAGGTGAGCCAGTGATAATCCAGGGACCAAGAGGTGTGGGTTAGCAGCTGTATGAGGTGATATGAATCTTTGAGATATGAGGCTAGATTGGTGACTATAGGCTGTAGGTGTCGGTCAATGAAGCGGGAAAGGTTGCTGGTCATGGAGTCTATGTCGGAGATAATGGGTCTACCGGGTGGTTTCTGGAGATTTTTATGAATCTTGGAGAGATGATAGAAGAACAGGGTTTTGGGGTGGTGATTAAGAATAAACTTGCGTTCATTTTTTGTAATGATGTTTTGTAGTAAGGCCTGGTTGATGAAATCTTTCAAAATTTTGTTTATTGTCTCGGTGGGGTCAGAAGAAAGGGAATTATAGTGTTTAGGATCATTAAGAAGTCTATCTGATTCTTCCAAGTAATCTGAACGGTTGAGGAGGACAATGCCTCCCCCTTTGTCTGCCGGTTTGATAACCAATTGACGGTCTTTGAGGAGTGATTTGAGGGCGGAGTTCTCTTTGGGAGTAAGGTTGGGTTTAATGGTGGGGGTGTATTGTTGTAGGGATTGCAGATCGATCTGTGAGTTTTCTCCTCTGTTGTGTTGCAATCCTTTTTTTTTTTTTTTTTTTTTTTTTACAGGGATTGCAATCCAATTCTCCAGTGGGAAAGTAGCATAAGAGTTGCAGTGGAGCTTAGTGGAATCTGTCCACTCAAAACTATAACCTTTTATGCAGAAGTTTTGTGGGTTGGGTAAGTGGGGGAGAACAATATTCTTTCCAGTCGCTCAGCTGAAGTGATCTGCCAGGTGAAATGCTTGTCAAGTGGTTGTGAGGCACCAGGGACTGGTGTACAATCGTTGGATTCTCAGCAGAGGGGTCTTTATTGGCCGTATCGGACGAGTTCCATCTGGCATGTGTACAGTCCTTAAAGGACCACTATTGCCAATATTGTAGAGTATAAAATACATACAACTAAGAAGTACATTTCTCCCAGAATAAAATGAGCTATACATTACTTTTTCCTATGTTGCTGTCACTTACAATAGGTAGTAGAAATCTGACAGAACTGACTGGTTTTGGACTTGCCCATCTCCTCATGGGTAATTCTCAGGGTTTTCTTTATTTTAAAAGCACTTATTGAATGGTTTTTCAGTCCAGCTGCAAAAATAGTGTACATACAGGTAGAGGGGACAGCCTGCATCTTTGTATAGATCCATTCCAGGGATTGACTCTGTAAAGAAAAAAAATGCAAAATAATAAAAATCACTCATGAAGAGATGGACTAGTCCAAAACCTGTCAGCTCTGTCAGATTTCTACTAACTCCTATAAGTGCAACAGAATAGGAGAAAAGTAATTTTACTCTGGAAAAAATACTTTTTATTTGTGTGTGTTTACATGTGTTTTAAATTTTTACATTTTTTTGTGATAGTGGTCATTTAAAGAGACACTGAAGCAACAAAAATTATGATATTATGATTTGTATGTGTAGTACAGCTAAGAAATAAAACATTAAGATCAGATACATCAGTCCAATTGTTTCCAGTACAGGAAGATTTAAGAAACTCCAGATGTTATCTCTATGCAAAAAAGCCATTAAGCTCTACGACTTTCAAAGTCATGGAAAGGGCTGTATTCTGACTTTTATTATCTCAACTGTTATTGAACTAATTACTTTTTCTCTGCCAGAGGAGAGGTCATTAGTTCACAGACTGCTCTGAAAGAATCATTTTGAATGCTGAGTGTTGTGTAATCTGCACATATTATAGAATGATGTTATGTTAGAAAAAACACTATATACCTGAAAATAAAAATATGAGAATATCTTCTTTGCTGCTAATCTTCTAGTAATTATTCATAGTACACAATCCATTCAATATATCATATTTTTTTCGCTTCAGTGTCTCTTTAAATGCTTTGCCACGTGAGTTACAGCTGGGGAGTCAGAAGCCTGATATATATGCTTTATGAATCTTATTGTCTGAGTTTTTTTAGGTATTCATCAATGACTCTTGGGCCATCCAACTTCCTTTCATAACCTTAGTTTAAAAACACAAATTATTAGATAACCATTTTTATATTTGACCATATAACCCTGTTTGTTTTAAACATGCATAGTAGCTGCACGGCTCGCTGGCCGATGTGATACGTTTCAACAGTTTTTGAATTCTTTTGAAACGAGGAAGGAATGAAACAGAGCAGTCTATTCTCGAATATACATGATGCAGTTTAAAAAAGGCATCTGTATTGATTTACATGCTGTTAACAACTTTGTGGTGTTTCCGTTCAGAATGTACTGACCTTTACTACTATGCTGCAAATATCTGCTGCAGGTTTTTTTCAGAGAGGAAAGTGGTTTAGAAAATTACTATATCTCATTCTTAGGAAAAGTACATTTTCATGGAGGAAATTGACTGAGTACATTTCTGTTGACCTTTTGTGAGCCAAGGACCAAAATACATCCAGAGTAACATAATGATATTAGAGCCTAATATTCTCATTTAAAAAGCTGATTTTGTTTTCTTCATACTATTAACAAACTCCCTATGCTTATAAATGGCGTTGAATTCAGAAATACTGATGCACATACTGTACATTATCAGTAATGTTTTTAGCACATGAATTGTTGAACATGATGTAAAGATCATCAGTAACTTCAGATTTGGTTAAGAGTTGCCTAAGGCTGCTTACACACTAAGACGTTACAGGCGTACGTTAGTGCGCCTGTAACGCTACCCCAACGCACAGCAATGTAACACAAGTGGGCTGTTCACACAGCCCACGTTGCGTTACATGTAAAGCTGCACGTTGTCCGGAAAGTGCAGCATGCTACGGCGTTAGAGCGGCTATAGCCGCGTTAGACTGTTTGCACATGCTCAGTGGGGGGCGGAGAGGAGGCGGGGAGATGCAGCTACAGTAGCCGCGCACATGGCTACTTAATATTCACTGCACTGGCGGCCGCTGATTGGCCGGCGGGACCACGTGATGCGGAGTGTCTCGCTCCGCATCACGTGGTCCCGCCGGCCAATCAGCGCCACTCTGGGAGACCTTATACGGATAGAGCCGCCTAACGCGGCTCACTCTACCGTCCTCTCCCGCACCAACATACGTTGCGTTAGGTGCACATTATGCGACCTTAATGTGGCACCTAAAGCAACGTCCTGGAGTGCAAGTAGCCTAAGAGGTTGTGTGCTCAGAGGGCAAGACATGAGCGGGTGTGGTTGGAAGGGTTTTTTTTTTTTGTTTGTTTTTTGTTGCAACAAAAGATAAATCTCTTTATGTTGGCAGAACGCATTTAAAACTAAATGATCTCAGAAATCTAAATATGAAGATGGAGATTTTAATTTTATAGCACTTCCTGTTGTAGAACGCCTGATGTGACTTGTCCTTCTGTTCTGTTGCGATCCTGTTTCCTACTGTGGTATTGCCTTACTTGTAAAAAGTGTCAAGACGCAGTCAGTACAATACACATTTATATGCATATAGATGAAATGCAGATGTGTGGGTGTTCATTTTTTTTTTGTCTACTTTGCAAATTTATCCTAAGTTCAGGGAAAGGATTAGAGTTCAAATTTGGGTCACCGTTATCTTAGACCAGAAAATGGCTGTAAAGGTGGCCACACACAATATAATCCGATTTTACAGCAATTCGATAAAAAAGATCGGACTTCCAGAAAAATCGAAAGCTTTTTTATTAATTTGAGCAAGAAATCCGATTGGATTTCCAGTTTTATTTGATAAAATTTGATTAGGAATGGTGGATTTTTCTGATCTATTTTTATGCAAATTGAATAGTGTGCAGTAGATTGGTCAATATATTAACATATGCACCCAAAGAATTTTCTCAGGATTTCCAATCATTTTTATCATAATTGTTGGGGGGGGGGGGGGGGTGGTTGGGGGAATGAACGTGTGGAACATTGGTCAGATTTTTGAAA
Source organism: Hyperolius riggenbachi (assembly GCF_040937935.1). Lineage (NCBI taxonomy): Eukaryota > Metazoa > Chordata > Amphibia > Anura > Hyperoliidae > Hyperolius > Hyperolius riggenbachi. The sequence continues at coordinate 361,700,868 of NC_090648.1, read as the reverse complement.
TGTTACAATAGTCACAAAAATTTATTGCAATTCTTGAATTGAATAGATATTTAAAACATTGTATGGTGTGTGGCCACCTTAACCCTCCTGGCGGCCTATTAAAAACCGCCAGGGGGCAGCGCAGCAGTTTTTATTTTTTTTAAATCATGTAGCGAGCCTAGGGTTTGCTACGTGATAGCCGCTGTGCAGTGGCATCCCCCCACCCGCTCCGATCTCCTCCGGCGATCTGCAATCAGGAAATCTCATTCAAAGAACGGGATTTCCTGGAGGGCTTTTCCCGTCGCCATGGCGACGGTCGTGATGATGTCATTGGGAGTCCCGATCCACCCCTCAGCACCGCCTGGTGCTGATGGGCCAGGCTGTGCAAGGGGTCTGGGGGGGGGCGGCGTGGCGGGTAGCGGCGAATCGGCGCAGAGCGATGGTGATTCGCCCAAAAAAAAAACCAAAAAAACAATTACCAAAAAAAATTTTGCAAATTGGCCCAGCAGGGCCTGAGAAATCATCCTACGTTCGGGGTTACCGCCAGGAGGGTTAAGAATTTGAGCCTTGCCAGCCTTAAAATGGTGGTATTAATGGAGGCTCCTGTTTCATATTGAAGCCATGAAGATTCCAGAGAAAAGTAGCACTGGAATTCTCGCCACAAACCGTAAGAACTCCTAGAGCAGTCCCAGCCCTTAACCACACTTCTTCAGATTATTTATTTTCTCTTGCTGGGGATGGGTTTGAAGCCTGTGTTTAATGTTTTGAAAAATACATCAGAAGACGAAAGCACTATAATGCATTTTACGAAGAAGTATTGATTGTATTTTCTTTAAGGGCCCATTTCCACTATCGCGAATCTGCATGCGTTGCCCGCATGCGGATTCACACAGCCAATATGTAACGATCGGTGGGCGCAGAGAGTATCTGATTACCGGTGATCTGCAGTATCACCGGAAATACAGATATATACCAGATTATAAGTGAACTGCAGTCTCACCGATAATCCGATATACAAACTAACCTCTGATCACCTGAATAGAGTGTAGTGTTTGGTGTAACTGTAACACTAAGAGGACAAGGCCTCAATGCAGTAAGGAGTACTGCACAGATTCCTTCCGCAGACCTGAGCTCTCCAAGACGGGAGGAGTCAGACTGACAGTAGGAAGGGATATCTGAAAGTGACCCTCAGGAGGAAGGATCGCTAACAGAGCGAGGAACCGCCTCTAACGGTAAGGTCGGTTCTCGAGGTCGGACAAGCCAGGTCGTACACACACGGACAGATAAAGTACAGGATCAGGAGGCAAAGGCAAAGTCAGAGTACAGGCAGGGTTCGGCAACAGAGTATCAGAAATATCGAGGTGCAAGATCAGAGTTCAGGAGGATAGTCAAGGCAGGCAAAAGTCATAACAGATAATCACAATCAAACTAGTACTTTAGCTATCAACAGAATCTAGCTTAGTGTAGGATTACAGCTCCAGCTGGTCCCGGCACACTAACGGATCTAACTACGGATCTGGGTGCTCCCACATATGTGAACGCAACGCCAGACAAGGAGCAAGTGAACAACCAGCAGTATATATACTCTAGGACCTTTCCAGGACCTCCCTAATTGCTGGTCCAATGGGAGCAGTGGAATTTGTCAGCTGACCCAGCTGGTCAGCCGACACCCTTCTAACTGCTATTTAAATTCTGCCTCAGTGCTCGCGCGCGTGTAAGTCTGAATCTTGGTGGACTATCAGTCCCAGCCACACCAGTACGGTTTTGCAATGTATCTAATGCGGGGGTCGCCTCTGATGTGGATTTCGCCGTTACCAATGCGGATTCCGCCGCACTGCCCATGCGGCATGCAGCGTTTTTTCCGCGTTGTGACACCATGCTGGACGCGGAAACAGCCGCCTCACCTCGAGAGACGGCGGCTTTTCCGCGTTTCCTCACACAATACAAGTGGATGGGCCTGTTTCTACTTGTCAGTTTTGCTGTGCGTTTTTTTGTGCAGGATTTTTCTGCACGGCAGAGCCCTCAGAATTAGCTTGCGTGTGGAATGCAGGCGAATCGCACGCAATATGCGGTTTTTGCCGCGAATTCGCATAGGTACCAATGTAAATTCACACAGGCAGTGACATGGTTAAAATCGCATACACCCTCACCTATGCGAAATCGCGGCAAAAAACGCATGCGATTTCGCCCCGAAAGTACACATAGTACTAGGACGAAACTTGCATTATATCATGTTAGACAGTTTTTTTCAGAACATCTGGGGTATGGTGTCATGAATTGCACCTCCCCTGGGAAAGTGGGTGAGGGGATTCCACTTATATAAAAAAAAAAAAAATCAATATCTGCAATTTAAGCTTGTCCTTCTTATATGCTCTGTTAAATAAGTACCATGTGTACAATGTTTTGGATATACTGCAGTCTTTCCATTTTAGGTTAGGTTTACAGTGCCATTATAATGTATTCCAAATACATGCATAGGCTCAATGAAAGTAATGACCACATACCAAATGATGACATAAGAAAGTTTTTTGTGTTCCTGTATTCATCAGGCAGAAATCGCCCGATTGTTTCAGATGTGTCTGCTTATGCTTGTTAAACATGTTCAATAGTCAGTGTAGGCTAGTGATTTCCTGACTGTTATTTATGAGCAATGTGGCTGTTGTATGCACATATGTTCAATAATGTAGTGCAAAGGGTAATAATGATGGGCACAGTGCATTAACCCCATAGGACTGAATCATAAATCACCACCTGTTTGGAAATGTGACTGCAGTAAACTGAAACTGATTGTTTGGAGTGGAATGTAACACTTCGTACATAATCGTATGCAAAGTTCTGCTTGTATAAAGAATATTTTTTAAATAATCAATGCATAATTTTTTTCATCTACCTTGTAACCTGTAAAATTAAAATGTCAAGACTGTTTGTGCCTGTAATTTTGCATTTTTTGTAGTCTATTGTGTGTGGCCTGTTCTCATGTGTAACCTAAGGCCTGATTTTGTAACTATGCCTGTGATAAAACTCTGCGGGTCCAATGCATGCAGAGAGTTTTCTCAATTATGACTGCAAGTCTCCTATCATCTCGCATCGCACACAATTTACCAGACAATTCAGTTGTTAAATGTAATAGTCATTATGCCTTTGTGAATATTAGCTGACATGGTGCACTAAACAAATTTACTAAGCAAAGCACAGTTGTGGCCAAAAGTCGAAGTTGTCGGAGACAGTCGGGCTCTAAATCGAATTGTTAGAAAAGCTCTCAAGACCACAGCTCCTAAAATCACAGCAGAGCTGAATGAACACCTACAGAACCCAGTTTCCACAAAAACTTTTCGTTGGGAGCTGCACAAATCTGGATTCCACTGAAGAACTGAAATTAGAAAACCCCTGCTCTCAAAGACAAATGTTTCAAAGTGTTTAGCGTGGTGTAGAAACCACCAGATCGAATTGTTAGAAAAGCTCTCAAGACCACAGCTCCTAAAATCACAGCAGAGCTGAATGAACACCTACAGAACCCAGTTTCCACAAAAACTTTTCGTTGGGAGCTGCACAAATCTGGATTCCACTGAAGAACTGAAATTAGAAAACCCCTGCTCTCAAAGACAAATGTTTCAAAGTGTTTAGCGTGGTGTAGAAACCACCAGAACTGGTCCCTAGAGCAGTGGAAAAATGTGATTTTTTTTTTTCTAATGAATAATCGTTTACCTTATTTCCGACCTCCGGCCGAGTGTATGCTTGGAGACAGCCGGAAGAAGCATTTCATCCAGACTGCCTTCTCCCAACCGTAAAACATAGCGGGGGTTCTGTTATGATCTGGGGTGCTATTTCTTGGAAATCTGCCGGGCTAATGATTTCTCTTCATAGAAGAATTAACAGCCAAGATTATTTAGGAATTTTGGGCGACTAAGTTCATCCTATGGTTCAAGAACTGTTTTCGGAGAGGAATGTCATCTTTCAAGATAATGCCCCAATCCATACAGCTACAATTGTTAAAGAATGGCACGAGGAACATTCTAATGCAGTTGAGCATCTCATCTGGCCACCAAAATCCCCAGACCTCAACATTGAGCATTTATGGTCGTTTTTAGAGATTCAAGTAAGAAGTCTATTTCCGCTGCCATCGTCTCTAAAAGAACTGGAGGGTGTTTTAACTGAAGAATGGGCTAAAATCCCTTTGGAAACCATTCACAATTTGTATGAATCAATACCTCAGAGAATTAACGCTGTAATTGCCGCAAAAGGTGGACCTACACCATATTAAAATATATTTTGTTGATTTTCAAGGTGTTTCCATTATTTTGTCCAACCCCTGTATCTATATCTCAAAAAAATTGACTTATTGACCCATTCTAAAGCCCCCTGGAGTTACAAAACAGAAACACTTGTATTGTATATAAGCATAAGCAATCCTAAATTCTGCAAGGGTATGTAAACTTATGAGCACAACTGTGTAAAAAAAAAAAAAAAAAAAAACCACCAAAACAGCATTTAAAAATTAAAATACATAAACAATTCCCTTAGGGCCCTTTCACACTAGAGGGCTTTTTCGGCGTTTTAACGCCACGACCAAAGTTGCCATTTTCCAAGGTACAATGAAAGTCCATAGACTTTCATTTTACCTTTCACATCTAACGCCGCGTTTTGGGGTGTTGCGTTTCAACGCTCCCAGGAGCTTTTTTTGGGCTGACCGCAGCGTTTCTCTTTACAATTGATAGTAATGTGTTGGCGTTAAAACGCTTTGAAAACGCCTTCAAAACGCCTGCAGCCAAACCGCAGTGTTTTAGCCTTTTACCGCTGCCTGTAGTGTGAAAGAGCCCTTAGGGACTCAGTTTTTTTTTTTGTAAAGTATGTCATGAGGGTATATAAATGTTATATTAGAAATAAGGGCTTATTATTATTGATCGGGTACAAATGACACAAAACCGAAATAATACACATTTGTTTCCAAATAATATACTGTCACCATACGTTTTACTAGGAACATTATTAAAATGTTATAGCTTGGGTGAATAAAATGTGGCTTTTATCTATAGAAGCATTGTTTATTTTAAAATCATAGGTGATGGAACCTGAGAAAGTGTAGTTTTCCATATTTTTTTCTTGTTTTACCTTATAAAATGCATAAAAAATAAAGTACTTACTGAAAACCAGTATAGAGGGGAAAAAATGAGATCTAGATCAATTTAGGTGTGGTAAATGTATAGTCAAATGAATGGGATGAATGCTGACAGGTGAACATGGCTTTTGGCTATAAGGGTAAAATAGCCTGTGGGGTGAAGTGAAGTGGTTATTAAACATATCAATACTGTCTCCGAATTTGATTTTTAAATCGAATTTCTTTATGCATAATTAATGTAAAATATTTTTATAAACCTATGAAACTGAGCCTGAATTTTAGTTTTAAATCTAAGTTTTTTTCTTCTTTTACTTAGTTCAGTTTTTTATGTGGGCTTTTATTTATCAGAGCTTTCCCAGCTCAATGTAATGCATTATAATGCATGATAAGTGCAATACTGCACACTGGAGCATTGCATTAAAATGTGCACATAATGTAACTAACTAAAACCCTTTACAGTGGCATGGGATGCAGAGAAGCAATGCCAATGACCAATAAGCAGCTTCATTGACTAAACTTGCATGCATCAATGGATGCCATTCTAGTAGTAATTGCTTTGCAACTGACGAGGTGTTGCAACCGATCAATGACTTTAATTAGAAACCGTGACCAAGGATTGAACTTCATCCCAATCAATATCTGATACCCACTTTCCCATGAGAAATCTTTTCCTTTTCTCAAATAGATCATCAAGGGGCTCTGTATGGCTGATATTGTGTTTAAACCCCTCCCACAGTGTGATGTCAGGACCATGGAGCTGACCTCACACTGTGGGAACCTTGTTGCATTGTGGGAAATAACAGCGGTTTCCAACTGCCAAAAATGCAAGCAGCAGCTACTTCCACTGGCATCACCTGCCTGCAGTAAAACTGTTGCCATGTGATACATCTCAGAATGTAAATCGGGGAGAGGAAAGATTTTACAATGGGCAAACACTGACTAAATCATATATACATTATTGTAAAAATGAAGCACTATTGTTCATTATGTTCTTTTCATTGGAGTTCCCCTTTAAATAGCCCCATGTTGATGTGCGTTAAAGGGGAACTGAAGAGAGAGGTATATGGAGGCTGTCATGTTTATTTCCTTTTAATCAATACCTGTTGCCTGGCAGCCCTGCTGGTCTATTTCTTTGCAGTAGTATCTGATTAAAACCAGAAACAAGCATGCATCTAGTCTTGTCAGATCAGACTTATAAGTCTGAACCACTGAAACACCTGGTCTGCTGCATGCTTGTTCAGGGGCTATGGCTAAATAGTATTAGAGGCAGAGGATCAGCAGGGCTGCCAGGCAACTGGTATTGTCTAAAAGGAAATAAACATGACAGCCTCCATATACCTCTCTCTTCAGTTCCCCTTTAAACCATGTCCCCTTTACAACTCTCCAGAGTGCTGGTGTGTGAAAGTATGGTTATCTCAGATATGAATTCCTTTTAAAGGAGAACTGTAGTGAGAGGGATATGGAGGCTGCCATATTTATTTCCTTTTAAGCAATACCAGTTGCCTGACAGTCCTGATGGTCTATTTGCCTAAAGAAGTGTCTGAATCACACCAGAAACCAGCATGCAGCTAATCTTGTCATATCTGTCTAAATTTGTCAGAAACACCTGATCTGCTGCATGCTTGTTCAGGGCCTATGGCTGAAAGTATTAGAGGCAGAGGATTAGCTGAATAGCCAGGCAACTGGTATAGCTTAAAAGGAAATAAATATGGCAGCCTCCATCCACCTCTCTCTACAGTTCTCCTTTAAAAGAAACTGCAGCGAAGATTCACTAATGTAGCTGCCTCATAATGCAGAGGTTAAATCTTACCTACCAAGAAACAAGTGTCCCTGCATACACTATCTGTGTCCCTGGGTTCATGCTTTTTGGTACTGTGCATGTGCGCAGCACGGACCGTTGGGACAGGACGACGGGGCCAGTCAGCCGGGCGGGTGCGTGCGAAGGGTGCTCACGCCCACTGACATGCGGCGGGGTTGAGAGACAGACCTAGAGCTAAGGTCTACTAGTATTTATATAAATTCTTGAAAGAGAAAGAAAACATTTTTACCAGGTTCAGTACAAAAATTCAGATGATTTGTAAGTGCTCTTAAACCTTTCATCTGTTGTGTACTGCTGGCTTGACAAAAGTTAGCACTGAAATATAGTCCATGCATTTATATTTCAATTAGCATTTCACTGGTTTATTGATTTTTTCCCCCTTACAAATAGAAAGTCTGATGTCAAGGAAATATTATTTGGGAATGTTTCGAGGGAAAGGTCACTGAAAAGCCTGCTCTGATTTACAAAGTTGTAAAGCGAAATTTCAGATACAGCTTAAATCAAAGCTTTTATTTTTTTTGCCAGCTTTTGCATATACCAATGTACTAGTAACATTAGCTAGTATATTCTATAGAATTGTTATCCATGCAATAAGAGGCAATGTGATTTAGCTAATGTTTCACTTCTGCCTGAGGCAAACTTGGATGTGAACCTTGGCAGTAGGGCCCCCACAGTGTTCTCCCCAGGCTCTTTTAGCCTAGCCGGGTGCTACCTGGCTGTCATCGCCTTAGCTCTTCACCTCCCCCTATGCTGTAAGCACAGTTGCCCTGCATTTTCATCTCGCCCCACCCAGCTACTTTTTCATGCCACCCGGCTGGAAACAAATTTTGGGGAGAACACTGCCCCCACCTCTGGCACCTCTACATGAATACATATTGTGGCACATTAATTTAGTAGTGCCGCTAAACCTTAAAATATTGGTAAATTGACTTACTGATATTTTACTACTGTATGTACTATCCAGCAACTATCCCTAACTTTAACCCTTCGCTGTATGTGCCCAGGGGCGGACTGACAACTCATGGGGCCCCAGGGCAATAGGAGATTATGGGGCCCCGTACCAGTGTTGCTGAACTTTTTACATAGTTACATAGTTATTTTGGTTGAAAAAAGACATACGTCCATCTAGTTCAACCAGTATAAAGTACAACACCAGCCTGCTCCCTCACATATCCCTGTTGATCCAGAGGAAGGCGAAAAAACCCTTACAAGGCATGGTCCAATTAGCCCCTAAAGGGAAAAATTCCTTCCCGACTCGAGATGGCAATCACGTTATTTTTTACTGCCAAAGGATATATTTTACTGATAAAACCCTTGCATGTTCATGTTTATTTTTTTACTGACCGAGGATATTTTTTTACTGATAAAACCCCTGCTACGTGCGGTGCGTCAAAAATGGGCATGGCCATGCAACAGAACATGGGCGTAGTCATGAGTGGGGCCAAATATATATGCCCTTAGCAGTGGTGTAAAAAGTCTGCCGGGGAAGTTTGAGCTCTGCCAAAGTGTTCCTCCCCCCTCCCCCACCCCCCAAAATACATGTACTCTTACGGCATGTCACCCAAAAATACACGTAATTTGGCAGAGGTTCCTCCAAAATATAGATATGGCAGTGGTTCCCCCAAAATAGTTGTAATCTGGCTGAAAAATGGAAGAGCTGGCAGGCACTCGGGTGTGGTATATTGTGACAGGCAGATAAACGGCAACCAGGTTGACTATGTGCTCAAGACTCGAAGGCAAAGTCTATGCAAAAAATGTTGAGGAGAACATGAAAAGTCTGGCACTATAGTTTTAATGTCAGCATGGATGAAAAAACAGTGCAGATAGTATCAAAACATGCATGAAAGTGACAACATGCAGTATAATCTTGCGTGCAGCATGATGATGAACGAGGTGTTACTATGCAAATGTTCAAAGTGCTGTACCTGGTTGTTGGGAGGTGGCAGGTATGGGCGCCAATGTGGTGCACGGCCTGACGACCGTTTCGCAGGGCAAAGCGCCTGGCTTCTTCTAAGGAAAAGTGCACAAAGTGGCTAGAACGGTGGCGGACTTAAGTATGCATCATCCGCATGCTTCCGGTCCGCTGTGTAAGACCTTCCTCTCCTCAATGATTGGTCCGGGCATTAGCTGCGTAGGGGGACGGAGGAAGGGATTGGCGCGGCCAACTGAAGTGATCGCAGGCGCACGTCAGTGGTGACGCTGCAGCCATGTGATCTAAGGTCACGCCCTCCCTCTCTGTACAGCTGGAAGCGTAGTAAACGCTATGTGAATAAAAGCGTTGTGTGGTTGCTATAGTGAACGGGACAGCTACGCCCCGCATAAATACTGAGGGACGCAGGAGCTCGTCAAGCATAACGCAACCAGCCTAAATAAATAGGCAAAGTGCTAAGACCGCTGTGAGACAGCAGTTAAAAAGCAAATTAATAAGACATGGAGGTATTCTCACATCTCAGGGCTTATTAGCCCATTGGCTGGAAGCTGGACTAGGCAGGCAGCTCGGAGACAAAAAAGGTGACAAGAGGGGAGGAGGGATAGCAGTGTACCTCAAGGTGAGCAGAAAAGGAAGGAAAATAGGAGAAGAGGGAAGTGAGGTGAAAGTGTGAAGAGGATAAGGGAGGGTGATAGGTACACCGTGGGGAGAGAAAAGTGGGAAAGATAGGGATAGCCTAAGGAATAACCACATAAGAGAGGCTGAACTGGTTCGTCTAATGGCATATAATGAATAAGCGGTCAGCAAGGAGTCAACAATCAAATTTTATTATCAATAAATATTAATTGGTAAAAATGGGAGAAAAAAAGGGGGTCCCCCATAAAAAAGAGAAAGAGGGAGCCGACCAAATGCTCCCAAGTCTGAAGGGGCAGTGTCCAAAATACTGCCCCTTCAAAAAAACGTTTTGCCAAAATAGGAACCGTCTAAGGGGCAACAGAGGGTGGCGAGGGTAGAGAAGTGAGAACTTATGGATCGAGAAAACAGGCAAGGTCTACGTAGTCGTTAAGACCCAGGGCACCCATTGCATTGGTGCGCAAAATCCAGTGCGCTTCTTGTCTGAGCAGGAGTTTTTTCCTATCCCCACCTCTCCGGGGGACATTGCATATGTCAATGATTGCAAAAGAGAGCAAATCAGGGTTCTTTTGATGAGCTTCTGTCATGTGTTCGACTATTCTTAGGCATCCTTTGCCTTTGGGCAACAGTCGTGCATGCTCTAGGATGCGTTCTTTAACCATTCTCGTGGTTTTGCCGATATAGAAACGTTGGCACGGACACCATAGAGCGTACACGACGAATTTAGTTCTACATGTCGCAAAAAAAGTTACATTGTGTGAAATTGGGCCCAATTGAAACAGTCTACCCGTTTTCAGAAGATGGCAGGCTTTGCAAAAACCGCAACGATGATTACCTGTGGAGGAGAACCCACTCAGCCAAGTGCGCTGTGAATTTGCGCGAAAGTCGCTGTGAACCAAGACGTCAGCAATTGTCGGTGCTCTTTTAAAGGCTACCAAAGGTTGGGGTGGTAGACTGGCTTTTAGCACTGGGTCCTCAAGCAAGAGTGACCAACTCTTGCTGAAGGCCCATTTTATTTGTTTGGCCATTGGGGAGAATTCGAAAGAGGAAGCTATTGTCTCTTTGGTGGTTTTAATGGGGGCCTTTCTTCTTACTAACTCCGACCTATCTCTCATGGTGGCCTTTGTGATGGCTTGATCAAGATCTTTCTCTTTGTACCCTCGAGCTAAAAGCCGCTGTTTGAGATCACCCGCCTGCTCTACGAAGTCTTGTAACTCTGTATTGTTCCTGCGTAAGCGCAGAAATTGACCGTAGGGGAGGGACTCGGTGACATGCTTGGTGTGGTAGCTATTCGAGTGTAAGATGGTGTTGGAGGCCGTCGGTTTGCGATAGCCTTTCGTTAAGATACCCTCATGTGTAACAGCCAACTCAAGGTCGAGAAAGTAGACACTTTCTCGCGACCATTCCATTGTGAATTGCATGTTTACATCATTGTAATTCAGATACTCTAAGAAGGATCCAAGGAGTGGGGTGTCTCCTGACCAAAAGGCCAAGACATCGTCCACATACCTGGATCACATTCTCAAGGCTGAACGGAAAGGGTTATTATCAGAGTGAATATAAAGTTCTTCCCATGCGCCCAAGAAAAGGTTTGCATATGTACAGGCAACTGGGGTCCCCATCGCGGTGCCTGAAATCTGCTGGTACCAGGTTTCATCAAAGAGGAAGGCATTGTGTGTGAGGACAAACTCTAAACACTCACACACAAAGTTGTTAAAGATGACGTCTTTTTTTATCTCTTTCGAGGTACATCCTCACGGCACTTAGACCGTCGAGATGTGGAATCCTGCTATAAAGACAGGTGACATCGATGGTCACCAACAGGTCCCCTGTGCACCACGATGAGGACCTAAGGCCCTCGAGGATGTCGATAGTATCGCTGAGATGTGATGGAATGTGTATTAGGAGTGGCCGGAGAATGTGGTCCAGATATCTGGACAATCTCTCCGTGACCGATCCCGGACCGATTTATTGATAATAAAATTTGATTGTTGACTCCTTGCTGACCGCTTATTCATTATATGCCATTAGACGAACCAGTTCAGCCTCTCTTACGTGGTTATTCCTTAGGCTATCCCCATCTTTCCCACTTTTCTCTCCCCACGGTGTACCTATCACCCTCCCTTATCCTCTTCACACTTTCACCTCACTTCCCTCTTCTCCTTCTATTTTCCTTCCTTTTCTGCTCACCTTGAGGTACACTGCTATCCCTCCTCCCCTCTTGTCACCTTTTTTGTCTCCGAGCTGCCTGCCTAGTCCAGCTTCCAGCCAATGGGCTAATAAGCCCTGACATGTGAGAATACCTCCATGTCTTATTAATTTGCTTTTTAACTGCTGTCTCACAGCGGTTTTAGCACTTTGCCTATTTATTTAGGCTGGTTGCGTTATGTTGACGAGCTCCTGCGTCCCTCAGTATTTATGCGGGGCGTAGCTGTCCCGTTAACTATAGCAACCACACAACGCTTTTATTCACATAGCGTTTACTACGCTTCCAGCTGTACAGAGAGGGAGGGCGTGACCTTAGATCACATGGCTGCAGCGTCACCACTGACGTGCGCCTGCGATCACTCCAGTTGGCCGCGCCAAGCCCTTCCTCTGTCCCCCTACGCAGCTAATGCCCGGACCAATCATTGAGGAGAGGAAGGTCTTACACAGCGGACCGGAAGCATGCGGATGACGCATACTTAAGTCCACCACCGTTCTAGCCACTTTGTGCACTTTTCCTTAGAAGAAGCCAGGCGCTTTGCCCTGCGAAACGGTCGTCAGGCCGTGCACCACATTGGCGCCCACACCTGCCACCTCCCAACAACCAGGTACAGCACTTTGAACATTTGCATAGTAACACCTCGTTCATCATCATGCTGCACGCAAGATTATACTGCATGTTGTCACTTCCATGCATGTTTTGATACTTTCTGCACTGTTTTTTCATCCATGCTGACATTAAAACTATAGTAATCTGGCTGAAGCGGTTCCCCCAACATACAAATAATTTGGCAGTGGTTCCCCAAAATACGTGTAATCAGGCAGCGAATAACCCAAAATGCACATATCACCCAAAATACATGTAATCTGGCAGCAGTGGTTCCTTCAAAACGCACATAATCTGGATGTAATGGTTCTCCCAACATACACAATCTAGCAGCGGTTCCGAACATACACATAATTTGGCAGCTGTTCTGCAAAATACACTTAATCTGGCAGCAGCAGTTCCCCCAAATACGGTTATGCTGGCAACAGTTTCTCCAAAATAGGTGGCCCCTTTATAAGTAACCAGGTCTATAGGTGTCCCCAGTGGAAGTAACCAGGTCTATAGTAGTTCGCACGGTAGGTAGCCAGGTTTGTAAGTGTCTCCAGTATAGGTAGGCAGGTCTATAGGTGTCCCCAGTATAAATATCCAGGTCTATAGGTGTCCCCAGTTTAGATGGCCAGGACTAAAGGTGTCCCCAGTTTAGATAGCCAGGTCTATAGGTATCCCCAGAATAGGTAGCCAGGTCTGTAGGTGTCCTCAGAATAGATGGCCAGAGCTATGTGTCCCCAGAATATGTAGCTAGGTCTATAGGTGTCTCTGGGGGGGAAGCGCAGTGAGGGGGGAGTAGTGGGCATGTGGGCCCCCCCTTGCCTCACCTTGGGGCTCCTCCTTCACCGCTTCCCCCTCTAGAATTGAGTGGTGTGTCAGCGGGCGGCAGCGGAACACTTCCTATTCTGGGCGTGAGTGAGCTCTGTACCGCCGCTGCTCTGGTCTTGACTAGACCAGAGCATTGGCGCCCAGAGCTCACTCGCGAAGGTAATAGGAAGTGTTTGCTTGCTGCCCACTGCCACACTGCACAAACGTGGAGGGGGGGAGTGAGGAAGGAGGAGCCCCAAGGTGAGCGAAAGGGGGGGGGGGGCGGGAGACGGCCACCACTGCTGCAGCCCATGGCAGCTAACCCTCAGTTTCACCTACAGGAAAACTGAGATTTGCTTCTGCCCATTAATATAGAGATTAGAGATCTTTAAAACGACAATAAATATTTCATCTGTTGAATCACCCTCTGGTCCTTTTTAACTACACAATTTCTTTAACCTTTTCCCTTCCCCCTTAAATTTTTTCTTTGTTGCCGCTGCACCGCAGCACTGTGTACTTTTCTGCCTCTACAGCCTTCCAACCCCTATATGCAGAGTAGTGTCCCATCATGTGCTTAGTACCCAAAAGAGGCTGTCCGTATACAGCGCCATTCTGTGGTGGAAGGAGAGACCCAATTTAGGGTCCGGAATGTTAAAGTGCTCCCTGCGTTACTCTGCATATGAAAAGGGAGGGGGAGGCAAACAATAGCCAGCCAGGGCACTGCTGCCCTGAGCTATCAGCACGAGATGACTAGGTCATAAATGGCAAAATGTTAAGGTTAAAATTCTCATAAATATACTTAGGTGCTACTCAAGCCTTTTTGCAATTTGATGTAATTAAAAATGTTATTTCCATTTTAATATGCAGCCATCTTAGGATTTCTAAAACAGTGAGCTCAACATGGGCAACAGTTATCTGGAGTACTGTTGCTATGAGAATGTCTCTCTAGTTCACACCTTGTTATAGAAGTAATTAGCTATCCAGATACAAAAGACACTCGACATGAACACTGTTATAAGCAGTACTTTTTATTTTTTTTTATTTTTTTTATTGCAGATCATCAAGGCTAACTGCTAATGCATTTCAGCTTGCACAAGGCTTTACAGCAAATAACATACTAAATGAAACATAAATACATAGAGATAAGGTTAATTAATTGACAGATTAATTTACATTAAATAAAGGTACAGACTACAGTACTATGGTAGAAATCCGCTCCCTAGTGGCAGTTATGACCCCTCCCCCCCCCAAAAAAAAAATATGTATTATAAAAAATTAAACATTACTTATGCAAGGATGAAAGAAATAGAATAAACTCACAACCTACATATAGAACTACATATAGCTTAAGCAATCAAGCTCCCTAATGCCTTAATTAAACGGTGCCTGAGGTAAAATTGGACATTTTTTCCCTCTCACTGTAAGGGTTAATAATCCAGGGCTGTAAATTACACTGGCTCTGCAGTTAAAATGCACTGCTGGCTACAAATGTCTAATCTCAGCCCGACAGGAAGGAAGTCAGAGCAGTTAGGTGATCGTCTGTGTTCAGTGTCTACCAGGAGCCGCCTACCAGCTTCTCCCTCATGACTTATGGTACGATTGGTGGATGATTCTATTGCTTAAAACTGGACGCCAAATGATAGTTCACAGAATATATATTAAAAATTTTAAGCCTAAACTAGGACTTTAAATCTACCAGCAGGCTGAAGTGAACAGCTTTATTCAGCTCTTTAGTACTTGACCTCCTTATTTTATCTGCTAACTTTGCAAGGACACATCACTATATCACCTTCTGATTATTTTCTTAACCAGCAAGATGAGACAAGTGACACATTTACAGCTAGTTTGAATGACTTTACAGTTTCTGTAAAGTTATTAAAAAAATATTCTATTTTTACACAGCTATAAGTTTTATATCTCGGCAGCCACAGTTAAACTCCAGGCAAAGTCTCTGAGTATAAAGTAAAACTCACACTTTTTTTTTTATTTTTTTTAATAGTGTTTTTATACTTTGCATCACAGAATTAACCATAACTGCCAGTTTGGACTGTCCACCAGTACTACATTGCCATGTTGCTAACCTCACTTTTTCTTATTGTATTGTAGTGATATTTGACATAAAATAAACCTTCCTCCTTCCTGCTGAAGGAAGAAGTGTGCAGTAGTGAGTTGTGGAGCGCGTCCCATTGGACACGTGAGAGTGTGTGATACACATAGAAGCGCTGGACATCTGGGTAATTAACCCGTCTCCCATGCACACACCTGAGGCAATTAAGCCTCATTAGAATCACAAATTCGGCTATTTATCTACTCGTGAGCCCATCACTGATGACTACTGTAAAAATACCCCAAAACTAGTTAAATCGCTCATTTGTGCGGTATAGCTTGCATCTGCAGGAATCAGAGATAATTTCCTGCAAGTGTGATACCCTAGCTTGGAGAAGTTGTTTTTTTTTTTTTTTTTTACATTCTTATGTTGACGGAATGACCATAAGGGTGAAGTATATATTTCATGTAAAGTGAAAACACTTGTAAACACTTCTCCTAGTTTCCCCACTAAACTAAGGTTAAGCATGAGTGAAATAAAAACCACTGCTTTGCAGTTGATGGAAATTGGCAGACTGCTGCTTAGTAAGTGTTTATTTTTTTCCCAGCATTGAAAATAAAGCACCATACTGTTAACCTTATGTGTATTAACAAGTGCTGTCATACAGCAATTAGGCAAGTTCTATATTGGTGTTCCCCAGGGACTGTATCAGGTTCTGATTTCAATAACATGCCCATCTTACCCATTTAAATACTGAAACATGGTGTCATTTAGAAACATGTGAAAAAGTATTTTTAGTTCTTCAAAAACACGATTGTTAGGAAAGCATAAATATTCAAAGAATGGGTACCGTCAATGCATGTCAAGTGGCTGCACTTAGCCAAAACCTGATTTATGCTAATGTATGTAAAACGGATATTGTAACAATAATCTCCTACATATTTGACAACAAAGAAATTACAGCCCAACACAAACTGAACAGCTGATCTGATTAGATTGCTGTGTGGAAATAGAACTTTATATGTATAAAGTCAAAATCTTATTTATATGTTTAATTTATATGTATAAAGTTTCCGTGAAGCTCCACTGACATAGGTGTGGGGCCAGAAACAAAGTGACATTTGGGCTGATAGAAGTTAACCTTGTTGGTGATTATGGGGCGGGGCGGAGTCATGTGTCCTTAGAAACTGCAGGTGTTCATCAGTGAATATAAGTAGGTATTGGAATTGTAATGGGGCAAAAATTGTATGTGTGGCAGATTCCACAAGTTTTTTTTTTTGTTTTTTTTTTCTCTCAAATCATTTTATTAGATAAACCAAATTGACAATGACAAGTAAAGTGAACATTTGTGGCAATCCACAGTAAAACCTTATATATACTACTTATTGATGGTAACAGATAGTGTAGGGGTGAGACAAGTGTGGATGCAGTATCAACAAGGGGTGTTTCCACTTTGACAGAACTTATATGTATCCATAACAATATTGTTATCCTATAGACTATATGAAAGGGTGAAACTCTTTTGAGAGTACCTTAGAAAAAAGTAACATAGGCTGTTACTCGGTTAGTTAGGGAGTATTAGTTGAGTTAGTCGGTACATAGGTGTGAAAATTAGTAAGAGGTGTTATCAGGTTGATTGGTTTTATTGACTATAACATACATGGTGGTCTGTGTATCCAGAGAGATGAGCAGTAGTTTGATGCAACTGGGGGGTGTATACATAGTCCAAGAGTTATTGAAGTTTTATATGCTTTGCCATATGTTGGCCATAATGCGAGTTAAGCCATGGTTTCCAAATGTCCAGAAAGTATGATGGGTCTTCTTTCAGGGAGTCCGTGAGGTATTCATTGAGGCAGATGTTGTTGATCCTTTGAATAGTTTTGTCCCAAGAGATAGTTTTGGAGAGCCACGCTTTAGCTATTTGTATTCTCATGGCGGTGGCCATTTTGATCAGCAAGAGGTTCTCCTTGTGTGAGAGTGTTGTTAGTTTGGTATTAAGTAGCGCATTGAGGGCTGAGGGAGTCAGTTGCCTATGGAAGAGACCTGAGCAAACGGAGTACATATGGGTCCACGAGCCTGCCACAACCGGGCTCGACCACCATATGTGGTAGAAATCACCTATTTTGTTGCAACCTCTAAAGCAATTAGGGGAGCCTTTTTTGTTGTATTTATGGGACCTAGAAGGAGTAATGTATGAGCGGAGCATGACTTTGACTGAGGTTTCTGTGAGGCTAATATTGTTTGAGCATCTAGCTGTGTTTTTCCAAATCTGTTCCCATAGGTTTTGGGGTAGTTCCATGCTCAAGTCCCTTTCCCATAAACTCTGATACCTAAGTTTAACAGACACTGAGTGGTTAGTTAGTAGATTATAAATATAAGAGATTGGGCTCATAATCTTTTTATGCTTTTGAATTTCTAGTTCCAGAAAGTGATGGGGATATTGCTCCCTTGGGGCCACCATGATTTGATACAGTGGCGTAGCTGTGAGTACCTTAAGAATTCTCTTAGTGGGATATCATATTTCTCTCTAAAGTGTGAGTACGTTATAAGTTTACCTTCTATAAACAGATCCTGGAAAGTAAGGAAACCCTTAGATACCTACCAAATCCAACTTCCCTGATGGAGGCCCGGGGTGAATGATGGGTTTGAGGTGATGTTGGCTATTATAGAAGGCTTGGTTGCTATCTTATATTTGTATTTTAACCTATTCCAGAGTTTGAAATATTCTATGGTGAGCAGGGACGCCCCTTTTAGGGTCTGATTCGTCATGTGGTGGGACCAAAGAAGGCTTTGTATGTTGAAGGGGGATATATAATAATTTTCTATATCTCTCCACTGGGAGTTATGATTTCCAAAGGAGGTACTCAGCAGTTGAGTCAGTCTGGCGGCTAGGTAGTATTTTCCCAAGTCTGGGACTCCCAACCCCCCATAATTCCTGTGTCTAGACATTATAGAAGAGTTGATTTTAGGTCTTTTGTGGTTCCAGATGAAGTGATGCAATGATCTCTGAAAAGATTTTATATAGTGCATTGGGATATTATAAGGTATGGAGCGGAAGAGGTATAGCAGTTTGGGGAGAACTACCATTTTAGTGGTGTTGATGCGTCCCATCCAAGAGATTTTTAGATTGTTCCAAGTGTTTAATTTTCCCTTCAAGTGTTTAATTAAAGGGGGGTAATTGTGTTGAAAGCTTCCTTCTTTTGTGTCAGATAGTTGAATTCCCAAATATTTGATAGATTTGTCCTTCCACACAAAATTAAAGTTATCTCTCATTTGATGTTCTAAAGGGGTGGGGAAGTTAATCGGGAAAGCCTCCGTCTTTTCTTTGTTGACTTTAAGGCCTGAGGCCATACTGAATTCTTGCAGTATGTTTAAAATATTAGGCAGTGAAATGTGTGGTTCGCAGATGGTCATAAGCAGATCATCTGCGAAGGCACTGCACTTGTATGTCTTAGCATTTATAGAGGGGCCCTTTATGGAAATTTCTTCTCTAATTTTAGTTAGAAGGGTCTTGAAGGCCAATATAAAGAGGGCTGGAGACAGGGGGCACCCCTGTCTCGTGCCTCTTGCGATGTTGAGGGGATCAGATTTATAGCCAGCGGTGAGAATGGTGGCAGATGGGTTGCTGTACAAGTTTTTAAGGATTGTAATTATGGGGCCCTCAAATCCATATTTGCCTAAAGCAGAGTATAGGAAATTCCAGTTCAAGGAATCAAAAGCTTTCTCTATATCGATACCTAGAAGTAATATTGGTAGATTGCTGCGTTGGGAAAATTGAATAAGGTTGCATACTTTACGTATATTGTCTGAACCCTGTCTGGTTTTCACGAAGCCGACCTGATCGTTGCTGATCAAATCTTGGAGAAAGATATTAATTTGTTCTGCCAGAATTTTCGTTAGCATTTTGTAGTCAGAATTGATGAGCGAGATGGGTCTATAGTTTTTACATATTGTATGATCTTTGTCACCTTTGGGTAGCCCTACTATAGTGGCTCTGTTTGAAGGTACCGATATAGGGATCCCATCTCTAATTGAGGCAAAATATGCACCGAGGTGAGGGGACAACAATTTTCTATAGGTTTTGTAATAGGCTCCTGGTAGGCCGTCTGGGCCTGGGGCCTTAAAGGGTTTTAGGGTCATGATTGTCCTTTCAATTTCTGTTAAAGAGAACCCGAGGTGTGTTTAAAGAATGTTATCTGCATACAGAGGCTGGATCTGCCTATACAGCCCAGCCTCTGTTACTATCCCAAACCCCCCTAAGGTTCCCCTGCACTCTGCAATCCCTCATAAATCACAGCCATGCTGTGAGGCTGTGTTTACATCTGTAGTGTCAGTCTCAGCTGCTCCCCCGCCTCCTGCATAGCTCCGGTCCCTGCCCCCGTCCCTTCCCTCCAATCAGCAGAGAGGGAAGGGATGCAGGCGGGGACTGGAGTTCTGCAGGAGGCGGGGAGAGCAGCAGACTGACACTATAGAGATAAACACAGCCAGCTCTGACAAGCTGTTTGTCAGCAGCGTGGCTGTGATTTATGAGGGATTGCAGAGTGCAGGGGGACCTTAGGGGGGTTTGGGATAGCAACAGAGGCTGGGCTAAATAGGCAGATTCAGCCTCTGTATGCAGATAATATTCTTCAAACCCACCTCGGGTTCTCTTTAAGGTGATGGGAGCATTAAGCTCTTCCAGTTGTTGTTTGGAAATTTTTGGAAGTTGTAGTGTTTTTAGAAAGTTCTGTATGGCTTTAGGGGTAGAGGATTTGTTATTGCTATAGAGCTTTTCAAAGAAATTCCCGGAAGAGGTTTATTATTTTGGTAAGGTTGTATGTGAGACCTCCGTTCTGTAGTTTCAAAGGGTGGAAATTAGAGGCTTTCTGTCTCCCAAGCAATCGTCTGGTGAGCCAGGTCCTCAAGCTTTTCTACAATCAGTGATTCATACCAGGGCTGTGGAGTTGGAGTCGGGGCAATTTTGGGTGCATGGAGTCGGAGTCGGAAAAAAATGCACCGACTCGGACTCCTAATGAATTTAAACTGTAATTAAATAGAAAATATGGTAAAATGTTCTATTTCTCAGATGAGTCATCATAAATAATTTATACATACAGTAATAGCTGTGCTTAGTCCACAAAAATGAAAAAAAACAATCAAAATGAGTTACTTGTGC
Organism: Hyperolius riggenbachi; assembly: GCF_040937935.1. Classification (NCBI taxonomy): domain Eukaryota; kingdom Metazoa; phylum Chordata; class Amphibia; order Anura; family Hyperoliidae; genus Hyperolius; species Hyperolius riggenbachi. Next base: position 361,680,582 of record NC_090648.1, on the reverse strand, counting down.
TGCTTCAATAAAGCAGTCCCCGTATTTTTAAAGTGAGATATACGCATCTGATTGTGACTGTATATATGATGTGTACACAGGAATCTCATATATACTAAATAACATCTATGCTGTAATTATAAAGCCTAATGTGTAGCCATGTCACTAATAGAGATGGTCAATGAGATGGAAATAATTCTGCGTTGATGCTGATTTATGCAAATGTATGCACTCTCTTTGCTCATGAAATCAAATAATTTGATATGTTGTTAATATTTTGTTTGGTGACTACGAATTAAATGGTACCTGAGAAGGATGAAAAGAAAAGTGTTATACATACCTGGGGTTTCTTCCAGCCCCCTTCAGGCTAATCAATCCCTCGCTGTCCACCTCCACCACCTGGATCTTCTGCTATGAGTCCTGGTAATTCAGCCAGTCAGCGCAGTCCGGCCGCATCCACAGCCAGGAGCGTTCTGCACCTGCACAATAGTGCTGCGCAGGTGTAGTACGCTCCCGGCGGCGGAGTGTGTGCATGTGCACCACGCCAGACTGGCTCAAGTACCTGGACTCATAGCAGAAGATCCAGGTGGCAGAGGAGGACAGCGAGGGACTGATTAGCCTGAAGGGGGCTGGAGGAAGCCCCAGGTATGTATAAAACTTTAATTTAATCTGTTTCAGGTTTACTTTGTTACACATACATATGCACGCCCCACAGAGCTGCAGGGAATCCACTGAGAATGTTGTGCACATTGAATACAGAGGTGTTGTCTATCATCCATAAACCTGGTTCAGATTGTGCATGAAGAATGTGTAATAGAGGAAGAATCGCCTCATTCTCCTGCAGAGTACCTGCACATCACTCTTACATGTACCCACAGTCACATTGCCTAGGGCCTGATAGATATTCTTTGTTCTGGTCTTTACCTTTTACAAGTACTTTTACCAAGGACTAGTTTTAGTCTATGACTAAAGGGAATAAATATGGCAGTCTCCATATCCTTCTCACTTCAGTTGTATTTTAAAATTCCTAAGCGTTGGCAGTTATGAGACGATTTTCATGTTACATACTTTCATGTTACATACTTTCAATCGACAAGATTGTAATATGCAAATTAGAGGAGTCTGAGTCGGTGGAATCCTAAACTGAGGAGTCTGAGTCGGTGGATTTTTGTACCGACTCCACAGCTCTGATTCATACAAGATTGGTGGAACCATTCAAACAATTAGGGTTTTAAAGGAGAAAGGAGTTGAACTTAAACATGGCTTTTAATCTAATTTGTATATTCTGAATAATTTTTGAGGAATTTGACTTGGCCGTTCCTCATGGACACAGACAATATTCTAAAAAGGACAGTCAGTATAGATAATAGGTAGAGAGCTTGCAGCTTGAAAAAGACATATTTTGAAATGGCAGGACTGTAGCTGACATCAAGCCTACCTCCCACATGTGATTATCTATACTAGATTACATGTAATAATTACACATCAAGCACAGTATAGGAAATTATTGAAAAACTGGATAAAGCATTCATGCCCCAGCTCTGTGCAATGATGATTTCAAGTCCTAATGCTAGGTACACACCATACAATTTTCTGTTAGATTCTTCTGTTAGATTTACCTACAACATAGAAAAAAAGCTATCTGGCAGGTAAATCTAAGAGAAAATCTAACAGAAAATTGTATGGTGTGTACCTAGTATAACAGTTTCTAGTTGGCGTGGCTCTGCATTAAGCAGGACTACCAGTATAAATACAAGGATACATTAAAAAACATTTTGGTCTCTTCAAATGATTTTTCAAGATGAGCTTAAATATTATATCAAAATGTGCAAAAAATTGACTCTCAGATCTTCGAGATTCATCTTAAGAAACAACATCCCATAAAAGGTGCAAGCAATCACACGAGCAGATCAATCCTCTATAATAATATGCAAGTGTCTCTCCGTCCCTGTGCCTGACTTCCTGTGTGTGTGTCCTGTGCCAGCAGGGACACAGAGACTGTGTAGAGCGAAGGGAGGACGGGACCAGAAGGGGTGGGCATGTGCACGAGAAGCGCGGAGCGTGCATGTGCACCTGGAGGAGGGCTGACAGACCTAGCCCGTTTTTAAACTGGCTAAGGTTACCAGTTGTTTAATAAGGTGACAATGTCAACTTGTTTCGGGTAGACCCTTCTTCAGGCCTTTGCAAACAATTGGAACAGCCTTTGGACAACTAAGCCAGGAATTGCCACTTCCAATATAAACAATCGCTGCACACAGGCAGGACAGACCAGGGAAAGATGGCCATCTTCCTATATATGCCGACCTCCCCACTTTTGAAACTTTTTTTTTTTTCTTTTTGTCCCAAAAATGTGGCTTATACAGGGTATATACAGTACTACAACTGAAACATACCTTCATATAAAACTAATCTTCTATTGTGTTTAGGCAACTGCAGATTGCAGCAGGTGTATTTTTATAATTTTTGCAGCCTAAACTGTTAACTGCCTTTTTGTTTCCATTGCAAATTATGGTACTTTTAATCATGGACTAAGAATTTTAGCAATACAAAATGAAACAGATAAGTTAAAAGCAGTCGTTAAATTGCAATTTGTTTATCAAATTGCAGATCCAAAAAATGTACATGCATGGCATTAAAATCTGTTTTTTGCCAGCCTAAAATATATATTTTTTTAATGTTTTATAATGGCTTTGAATTGTGGGTGGGATTTAAATAACCCTTCTGTGAGTTTCTGCTCTGTTTCCTCAACAAACATTGCTTTAAAACTCAACCTGCTTAATCCATTGTCCCCAGTGCAGTTTCTACTCTATAGTCTTAGGACAAATTGAAGATATACAGTATCTCAATATGTGAATCTTCAGGAGAAATGTTCAGCTATTAAAGTTTGAAGAGCAGAAACCCTGATTCAGTGAAATATCATGAGGTACTTTATCTTCAACTAAAAGCTCAGCACCAGTTAGGCTGTCCGTATAATCTGAACAAAAGTACAAATGTTATACTGAACATTGAGTTCTCCCTCGTTGGTTGTACCAGTATTACTTAAAACAAAGTGCAGAAGCCATTGCTGTACTGCTCCCACTGACCTAGAGTTAGTCATCACCTTCACATATTTATTACATACAGCGGCCTAACTACAATTCATGGGGCCCCCAGCAAAACTTTGCCCCCCCCCCCCCCATGTTCACACCCTGTCCTTGCTTAACTATTTGACATTCCTGGACGTGAAACTCGCGTCCAAGAAGCCATGTGCGCTCCTGCGCGTTCCCGCGGCCAATCACGTGCACGTGCGCTCCCGACCCGTGGTTTGTTTGCCAGCGAATCAGTGAATCGGGCAACGGTGCCCGATCACTGATTCCTCTCCCCCGCAGAAAAAGCGACAGCTTCTCTTGGAAGCTACGCTTTTTCTGCTTCCTACGTTCTCCTACATCGCTCTAAGCGTACGTGTTACGCTTAGAGTGACGTCACTGTACACAAACTCATGGCTGCCATCTTGTGGCCAAAAAGTAAACTACATCTAAATGTTAAATAAAAATACACATATATTTACAAAACAAAATAAAATTTAAATCCCACCCTCCCAAAAATACCTACATATAATGCTTAGTTAAAAAAAACTAAAAACATTACAATAAATAAAAAAAAAACACAAATATTTACCTAAGGGTCTAAACTTTTTAAATACCTATGTAAAGATGAAATATTTCTACTTTTTGTTATTATAAGCTTGTAAATAGTGATGAATGCAAAACGGAAAAAATGCACTTTTATTTCCAAATAATTATAATTATCGGCATACATTGTGATAGGGACATAATTTAAACGGTGTAATAACCGGGACAAATGGGCATATACAGTACGTGGGTTTTAATTATGGAGGCATGTATTATTTTAAAACTATAATTGCCGAAAAGTGAGAAATGATTTTTTTTCTGTTTTTTTTTTCTTATTCCTTTTAAAATGCATTTACAGTAAAGTGGCTCTTAGTAAAATGTACCCCTCCCCCCCAAAGAAAGCCTAATTGGTGGCGGAAAAAACAAGATATAGATCAGTTCATTGTGATAAGTAGTAATAAAGTTATAGGCTAATGAATGGGAGGTGAACATAGCTCGGATGCATAAAGTGAAAAACGATTGAATGCGAACTGGTTAACCTTGGAACCCATGTCACAAGGGTCAGAAAACAACTATGGCCATCATGAGCTTTACATCCATGACAATTGTTGTCACAAACACACCTGATCTGAAGTATGGTCCCCGTATCAGAGGAAGAGAAGAGAGGTTAGTAGATCCCCCCCTCCCCCTCCAGCTCTGCCCCTCATCCCCCCCCTCCCCCCGCAATTACATGGGCTGCTTCCCTCTAGTTAGGCCTCTGACTACATACTACAAGTATGATTGTATTTTACTCTTATAATATCAGTAGAAAGTCCTGAAATAGTTTTAGATTACTGATCATGTAATTTCTGAAAGTGACAAAACAATCAGATTTTCTTTTTTCTGAGAGAAGTCTTTTCTCTTCCACCTCTATTTATAGTGACCAGGCAGTTCTCCTCCGAACAGTTTCAGAAAGTTCTTCTCATGGACAAAATATGCTGTCGGGTTTGCTTTAAAGTGTACCAGAGCTGACCTAACACGAAGATTTCATACTCGCCCGCGGCTTCCTTCTGCAGCATAAACTTGTCCCACGCAGTCCTCCCACGGTCTGCCATTCAGCCACGATCAGCCCTGGTAATAGGCTCAGTTGTGTCAGTTTGGGTCTACTGCGCATGCACAGAAAACCCAGACTGCACCCGACTGAGCCTATTACCAGGGCCGATCGTGGCTGAACGGCAGGCCATGGGAGGATGGCACACCATCAGTCAGAACACTGATCTTTCAGTAGAGCTTTTGAACTCTGGCTCATAAGGAACCAACACAGCTCTCCAGATACTCTGACCCTTTCATGCTTTGCAGTGTTGCAAACCCAATACCATGGTAGTAGTTCCAACTATCCTTAATTACTAGAGTCCGAATTATGGACTGCGTGACAGTTAAGATATAAGATTGTATTTTTTTTTTTAATGACTTAATTAACCAGAAAAGACACTTAGACAAGTTGTCATCTACATATATACATTTTATGAGTTGTATTTATGCTAAGACTTGGGATTTAAACATTGAAGAATGTGGGTTTCAAGGCTATTTAGCTGTTATTCATACCATAGCTTACCATTGCATTGTATTGTACACTCACGTCATAATATATTTAGGTGATTGCATTGACTGTAATGTGTTCTGCCTGCAAGCAATAATATATGATCTTTCCCAGGGTTCACAGCGGTGTCTCCTATTTATATCCATTATAACATGTCTGTGTTACTAGTCATCTGACACTTAACAGTTCAAACATAGAGGACCAAAGTCAGCTGAAATCCATTTAATACATGGATCCACATTTTTACTTGCTGGGTAATTATAAGCCATTGCATCCATTATGATATTTTTAGCATAATGGTTCCATGGTGCATCGTTACTTTGATGTTCTTAATACGTAAATGAGTTATTTTAATGCTTCCTTTTGGATGGATTCCCAGCAAGGTGGCAATGAATCAAAGCTGTAAAAGGAGAAAAACCTTTCTACTACTTCTGCAAGGAAGTGTATGTATATGTATATGTATGTGTGTATCTATCTATCTATCTATCTATCTATCTATCTATATAATTTTTTTTTTTGTATGTGTAGATACAAAAACACGTGGACACGCACACAGTTAGGTCCATAAATATTTGGTAAGACAACTTTTTTCAAATTTTGGTTCTATACATTACTGTACTGAATTGTAAATGAGACAACTCTGATACAGTTGAAGTGCAGACTTTCAGCTAGTGATGGTCAAGTAGATGCAAATAACTGAGTTGATGCAAATGTATGCAGCTTGAAATAGAACCAATTAAATCCTGCTGAGGTCGATTGGTTCATTTTCAAGCTGCATACATTTGCATCAACTCAGTTATTTCCATCTACTTGACTATCACTACTTTCAGCTTTAATACAGTGGGTTGAACAAAAACGATACATAAAAATGTAAGGACACTAAAGCAATCCCTTCATTTCATGAGCTCAAAAGTAATTGGACAATTGACTCAAAGGCTATTTTATGGGCAGGTGTGGACAAGTCCATTATTATGTCATTATTAATTAACCACCCTGGCGTTCTATTAAGATCGCCAGGGCGGCTGCGGGAGGGTTTTTTTTAAATTAAAAAAAAACTATTTCATGCAGCCAACTGAAAGTTGGCTGCATGAAAGCCCACTAGATGGCGCTCCGGAGGCGTTCTTCTGATCGCCTCCGGCGGCCAAAAGTAACACGGAAGACCGCAATGAGCGGCCTTCCGTGTTTTGCTTACTTCGTCGCCATGGCGACGAGCGGAGTGACGTCATGGACGTCAGCCGACGTCCTGACGTCAGCCGCCTCCGATCCAGCCCTTAGCGCTGGCCGGAACTATTTGTTCCGGCTGCGCAGGGCTCAGGCGGCTGGGGGGACCCTCTTTCGCCGCTGCTCGCGGCGGATCGCCGCAGAGCGGCGGCGATCAGGCAGCACACGCGGCTGGCAAAGTGCCGGCTGTGTGTGCTGCACTTTATTTGATCAAAATTGGCCCAGCAGGGCCTGAGCGGCACCCTCTGGCGGTAATGGACATTGCTGCATTATAATTTGACGTCATGCAAGGTAGACCCATACCTCCTTTTTTTTTCTGGAGGACCATAGTGTGGAAAGGGATCCTTGCTTTTTTGCTATTCCAAATAAAGCGATGGATGCATTTCTGGAGATCAGATTAAAAGATTTATGTAAAGGGATGATCAAGGATCTTAATAGATATAGTATTTTTGGTAGCAGGAATTGTTTAAATGTTGCTATGCGGCCAGACCAGGAGAGCCAATGTTTAGACAGAGAAGCGCATTCAGATCTTAAAGATGCTAATAATGGTATGAAGTTGGCTTTAAATAGTTCAGAGACATTTTGTGTTAGCTTTATCCCTAAGTATGTTACTGCTCCCTCTGCCCAGGAAAACCGGAATGACTTAGCAAGGCGGTGTTTAATCTCCGGAGGTATGTTAAGGCCAAGAATAAAGGACTTGTGGTGATTCAATTTGTATAGAGAGACTTTTGAAAAGGTGTCTAAGTCTTGAATGAGGTGAGGAAGGGACATTTCAGGGTTTGTAATTAGTAGTGCAACGTCATCCGCGAATAGGCTGATGACATGAGTGGTGTCTTTAACCTTTATCCCGGAAATAAGGGGGTTGGATCTAATCTTTTGGGCTAATGTCTCCATAATTAAAACGAAAATCAACGGTGACAAGGGGCAGCCCTGTCTAGTGCCATTTGTTCTAGTAAATGGCTTAGATAAAAAGCCTGCCGCGTTCACCCTGGCAGATGGAGCAGAATATAGAGTCTTAATGGCCGTTAGAATAGGCCCGTGAAAACCAAATTTGATCAGAGTTGCTCTGAGAAATTGCCAATGGATCCTGTCGAATGCCTTCTCCGCATCCAAAGTCAGGAGCAGAGAGGGCACGCGACAGGACCCCGCATAACTCATCAGGTTTATCATTCGTCTAGTGGCGTCAGGCGCCTGGCGGTCTTTTGTGAAGCTGAGGAGTGACTTGCATAAATCTAATGGCTAGCAGTTTTGCATATAGTTTTATATCCGCATTTAGAAGCGAGATGGGTCTGAAGTTGGCAGGATCCCTTTGGTCTTTCCCTGGTTTGGGAATAACTGTTATGTTTGCAGATAGGAATTCTTGGGGGATTTTACCTGAGGAAACAAAGTCATTAAAGAGAATGGATATGAATGGGGTAAGCGAATCTGCAAATGTTGTTAAGTATTCATTGCTGAACCCATCTGGGCCTGGAGCTTTATTGCGTTTCAGTGATTTAATCACTTTAATGATTTCTTCGTTTGAGAAAGGTCTGTTAAGGTCTTCTATCTGGGTGTTTGTCAGTTTGGGCAGATTAATTGAGTCTAGAAATTTGTTAATTATGTCTTCTGAGGGTTGGGGGCAGGATGAGTCCGTACTGAGGTTGTATAATTTACTATAGTACTCGCTAAAAAGGTCTGCTATTGATTTAGGATTAGTTACTGGTTCTTTAGTAATGGGGTTGGTCAGGAGATCCTTGTCTTACTTTGTTTGTGTTTAATAAAGTTCGTTAAATATTTGCCTGCTTTATTGCTTTGATGGTAAAAATTAAGCTTGCATTTCTGCAAGAGATAGTCATATTGATGGTTTAAAAGATTACTGAGGTCTTTCCTGAGAAAGAAAAGTTCTTTCTCTAAGACATTGGAGGGTTGCTGCTTAATCAGTTTTTCTCTATTTTGGATTTGCTCTAGTAGATTATTAAATGCTTGGGATCTTTCTTTTTTCTTATAGGCTCCTTGTCTTATCATAATGCCTCTTATATAGGCTTTGTGGGCTGCCCAGACCATGGGGGTGCCAACCTCTGACCCATGATTCAATTCAAAGAAGGAGAGAATATTGGCTGTCACTTTATCTTTGAAGGAGTCATCTGTCAGTAAGGATGTGTTGAGTTTCCAAAAAAAGGGCTTGGAGTGGGTATTTGTGTTCCTAATTGAAATATGTATGGGGGCGTGGTCCGACCAAGTTGTTGTGCCAATTTCAGCGCTGATGACTTCTTGAAGAAGTAGTCTATCTGTTAAGAAGAAATCAATCCTGGAGTGTGTCTTGTGCACTGCTGACCAGTGGGAGTAATCACGTTCATTATTATGTAAAATTCTCCATGGGTCGTATAAATTATGCCATTTTAATTGTTTATCAATCAAGGTGAGATGTTTTGTATGTTTGGAGGAGGAGTCTAGTTTGGATAAGCAGGCATTAAAGTCACCGCCTAGGAGAAGAGAGCCCTGGCGAAGGGATTGTACTTTATTACATAATTTATGGAGAAATGTTTTTTGGGCATTGTTAGGGGCATATAATGATACTAGAGTCAAGAGTTGATTGTTGTCATGTCCCACAAAAATTATGTATCGTCCCTAGGGGTCTGATATTACTTCTATTGGAGAGACCGTTAGTTTCCCTGTGGAAGGCCATAATTACACCTCTTTTTTTGTATTTATAAGAGCTGAAGAATATGGTGGGGAAGTTGCGGTTATTGCATCTATGTGTGTCTTTGTCCAAAAGGTGAGTTTCCTGAGCGAATAGTATATGTGGGTTATGTCTATTAACTTCCTTCCAAAAAGCATGTCTCTTATAGGGGGAGTTGAGACCTCTAACATTAAGAGAGGAGATTTTTAACGCCATCTTCCTGTGGGGTAAGCAGTAGAAGTTACAGTGGGATTCAATAGCTTAGGTATACTTGTACGAAATTGGGTAATGCAGACCAAACCATACATATATAGCAGCAACAGATAACCAATAAAATAGTAAAACCAGAAATAGAACTCTGAACAACAAATCAGAAGGGTGTTAGCCTTAAACATTCTTAGTGCTCTAGTAGTCAAACTAGGCAGTACGTATTTTCACCAGTGTGCCCACAGTTCACAAAGCACACTAATAATTGTGGCGGTAAAGAGAGGATTGTCCTTCTCTTGAAGTGAGCTGCAGGGATAAAGGGATAATACACTCTATAGAGCGGAGATCTTGTAGGCCAAAGGAGCAGGGAGGAACGGTGATAACTCCCGCCATTAATGTTTGGCTTTGTTGTGCCATTCCAGAAGAATTTTGGAGGCGCTTGGGTTAGGTTGCTGGCGTTGCGGAACATTAGCAACTTGGATCTGAAGTTGTTTGAAGAGCTTGAGACCATTCTCAGGAGAGGTAATTACATATTGTTTGTTGCGGAATGAGAAGATGAGTTTGGTGGGAAAGCCCCATTTATATGGGATTTGCAGGGATTGGAGAGCCTTTGTATATGGTTGCAGGTCTCGTCGTAACAGCAGCGTTGCAGGGGAGAGGTCTGCGAAGATTTGAATGTGAGAAAAGGGGTCTGGTAGAGATCCGGCTTTTCTTAGGGTGGTCATAAAGTCCTCTTTAATATGGTAAAACAGGAATCTGGCGATTACATCTCTAGGGACAGAGTCTGGGAGATGAGCTGGCTTAGGCAATCGATGTGCTCGATCAATCGTTAGTTCAATTTCTGCGAGATGTGGAAGTAAGGACTTCATTATTGATTTCAGATGATCTTTAAGCTCAGCTGAGGAGATTTTTTCAGGTATGCCCCTGAATTTCAGGTTATTGCGTCTGTTTCTATCCTCCATATCTGCCGATTTGGTTTTGAGCCAGGCTATATCAGAGGACTGCGCTTCAGAGGTGTCTACCATCACATTGTGCTGTTTTATGAGATCAGAGATCTTGTTTTCTGTGTTATTAACCCTTTCACCTAACGCGGACATCTCTCATTTAATATCAGTGGTAAAGTTAGCAAAGTCCATTTGTAGAGATGCTTTGAAGGAGACTAAGATGTCTCTAATGAAAGCTTGCGAGGCAGGTTGCTCTGTGGCAGGGAATGCTTCTATTTGAAACTGTACTCCTGCTTGCTGCAGGCCTGCGTGTGTGAGCTGTGTGGTGCCTACCTCCTGATTGCCACCGGGGTTGGAGTCTCTCCTGGGCCTCGATTTAGCTGGGCTCTGAAACGGTGAAGCTGTGTCCGGAGAGGAGGGGGAGCTGGTCTCATCAGGCTTTGGATGATCAGCGTCTCCGTCAGGAGCGGGTGGAGATGGCTGATGGGAAGCAGTAGCGTCGGCGCCATCTTGGGCGGAGGTCTCGCCGCGCACAGGGAAGAAGTCAGTGAGTTTCTGGGGCTTTGTAATGCCCTTCTTCCTTTTTTTTGAGGCGTCTAGCTCCATCATTGTGTCCTCCATCTGGAGCTGCGGGTGTTGCGCGGAATGGGTCTGCTTTTAGCCGATTTGAGGCGGTAAGTTATCGGAGCTCAGCTAGTGTGCTGCCGTCTTTGTCTCCACGCTAGTCACGTCCCCCTATTTTGTTTGACTTTCTAAAGTAATGACAAAAATATATACATGTTAATAAAAATCATTACAAAACATATTTGTTTCATGTAGCTATCTGTAAAAATTTTAGCCATCTATATATTTGGGGTTCTTATCAGTTAAAGGAGTTGTCAGGGGAAATATAGTTTAATGAATGGTACTTACCGGAGGGCTTCCTCCAGCCCCAAGCTCCCAGGACCTCCATCGCTGCAACTCTGCAGCCAGCCGCTCGCCGCAGCTCCGACCCGGTATCCGGCGATGACGTCAGAGCGACCTGGAGGTCGCTCTGTACTGCGCCTGCGCGATCGGTGCTGTCTATCACCGCCACGTCCAACATCTGTTTGTAATTGTGGCAATGTAAGGTCAATGGTACATATCTGGTGGTTTTGCACACGAGTGAAGCGATATTGATCAGAAGTCCCTTATAGGGGACTGTTTCGGATGTCTCGCTCTCTCCTGATCCTGTCTCTGTTGCTTGTTGACAAACCTATAGGCTGGAAGTTTCCTCCCCATAGACTTTAACAACACATAGCTAAAGCTGCCAGCAGGGGCGTATCTGGGTAATATAGGGCCTATGGCAAACACTGAAATTGCGCCCCCCCCTTCAGAGCCCCCTCTCATCTAAAAACCGCATCCTTTCTTGCGTACACATGTTATGGTTGCCTATGTTTTTTGCTCAGGATATTGCTGAAGTTACTTTTTTGGAAATATCTCTTCTTATTCCCTCTCTGTCCTCTTTTCTAACACTAAGCCAAGTGCACCCTACATATATAAATTAAGTGTCCATGTTCCCCAGATAAGAGAATTAATCTGATCTGAAATCTGAATCACAGGGGCAGGCATAGCGGTGCAGCACAGTGGCAGGCATGGCGCCCTTGGTGCTGTGGCGCCCATGGCAAGAGCCATGCCTGCACCCCTCTAGATACGCCTCTGGCTGCCAGGCTACACATAGTGAGGCAGTGGCAGCAACCCACTCTCTCTTGACTTAAACCATATAGTAATGGACATTATGATCTCCGAACGACTACTGGCTATTGTTAATGATTTGCTAGATGCTTTTACCAGGACTTGGCAGCCTTGGCTCTCACTCTCAGATAACTTCGGCCTTAGGTCATCTGTTCTGTCAGTTTGACATTGCTTAGTCTAACTTACTATGCCCCTTAGGAATCTGATTTGGGCTCCTATTTTTTTTTTCTTATCTCCTGTAAATGTGACAATCAGTGATTTTATCATTCATATATGTTGTTCTTAAGGGAGTGGTCAGGGAAATTATAATAAAATAAACGCTACTTACCGGGGGCTTCCTCCAGCCCCAAGCTCCCAGGACCTCCCTTGCCGCAGCTCTGCAGCCAGCCGTTCGCTGGAGCTCCGACCCGGTCCCCGGCGATGACATCAGAGTGACCTGGAGGTCGCTCTGAACTGCACCTGTGCGATCGGCACTGTCAATCACCGCCACATGGGCCGGAGCGGACTGCACAGGTTCTGCGCCTGCGCAGTCCGCTCCGGCCCACGTGGCGGTGATTGACAGTGCCGATCGCGCAGGCGCAGTACAGAGCGACCTCCAGGTCGCTCTGACGTCATCGCCAGGGATCGGGCCGGAGCTCCGGCGAACGGCTGCGCGCAGAGCTGCGGCAAGGGAGGTCCTGGTAGCTTGGGGCTGGAGGAAGCCCCTGGTAAGTACCATTCATTTTACTATATTTCCCCTGACAACTCCTTTAATACAAAAACTAAAACCTAGGCAGTTAACCCTAATTTTCAGGGTGTCGCACCATAGTATCTGTAACCGTAATGAAAAGAAAGCTAGCCACTCGAAAAAACCCCAAAAATGTCTCGTCTCTTCTAGTTATCGACAAAGCATCTTTGTTTTCTGTGTTTTTCCTTATGTTTTCCGTGGTTGGCGTGACCTTTCACTTCTTCCTCTTTGATTCTTTCCTCTTTATCATGAGACTTCATAGCAAACAGAGACTTTGACATTGTGACTGTGCTAGAAAATTACATTACTAGGCCTGGCTGTCTGGGGCCTAGGCAATATATTTATATTTTCATGTAATTCTATATTGATAAACATGCTTGCCATTTAACATCTATCTTTATAACTTGAAGCCTGCTTAGTATTCAGACCTTGACTTTTCTTTCATTTTTAAAGTTTTTTTTTCCCGCCTAATGTCATTGCAAAGAATGCCCATGGGACACAGATGTGCGCAATATACCAGAGCGATGCTGTTAAATCCTTATAACTCAGGTTTTTTACTTCATATTAAAAGATAGGATGTACATTTGTATCTATTGTAGATTCCAGCCTTCTTCTGCACTTGATCTCTCTCCTACATTCTTTGTCTCTGTAGGAAACAATAAAAAATGTACTTCAGATACCTGCAGTTAGGTGTGATTGTACTGGCACAATATATCACTGCCGTGTTTCATCAGCAGTAGTGCTTTTGGCCTTTTCTCATGTAATGATGATAATGCATTGACTGTCTTCAGCAGTCATGCTGTGTCAGTCCTTCCTTGACCTCCCAGTGTTTTGTTCTTCTAACTACAGGCACCCATTACAGCACTGTACTTCTGGACCAGCCAGACAAAACCTCTACCCAGCTATTGTGTCTCTGTTTTTGGTAATTGGAGTACTTGAAGATTTCTTCATTGGATGTGTTGCTGTAGTAATGGGGATTAATTTAGAAGACCGGTTTAAAGTTTCTTGGCTGAGTGCAGTCTAGCATGTGCATATACACACATTAAATTTTTATTTGCAAATGATTGGCCAATGTACCACTTTCATGTAGTAAGAGAGTTTACTTGCACTATCTGTTCATAATTATTCATAATAGCATATATTTAAAGGCACTATAGTAATTTGGGTGCAGGGGATAGCTGCTAGTAGAATATCGGGAAAATTACCTATTTTGTACTATTGAGCAATGGGTAATACGATAGTAAAATATCGGTAACTTTGCTGATATTTTACTATTTCTAAATGTAACCCAATGCTCACTTGAACCCTCCCTGTGTATTAATGCCTAACCCTAACCTACCAATCACAATATCCAGATATCTTTGCCAATATTTGCATCACCTAAAAAAACAGATGCCAAATCACCCCCAGGTGCCACTATAGCTGCAATTACTATTGTAATTGTAAATCGTGGTTCTCATTTTCCCACTAGTGTGTTTGCAATTTTTCCCTGCATGCAATAGCCGGCTTGGGAGAGTATCACCACGATCATGCTCCGTTACCGACGGCTATATGGCGCAATTTCAGCTAGTGGAAATTGTTGCTTGCTGCAGGTGGAAGCACAAGCGGCAATGGAAAAAGGCCTTAAGTCTTAAGGTGTGATATGACGTGTTGTTGTACATCTGAGGTTGTCTTTTTAACTAATTTTAAAATCTGCAAAAGAGAAGATGATTTATCATTTTTTTTTATGTACCTTATTTTTCAGAATATAAGATGCTCTGGAATATAAGAAGCAACTAGATTTAGAGGGCAAAAATCAGGGGAAAAAATGTATACAGTATTTACTAAACCTGGTGCGTCCATGTTCCAGGAGTGTTTTGTACATGTTCTCTCCCATTGTCCTCCTGTGTTCACTGTGTCCCTTCCTGTCCTCCTGTGTGTGTCAATCCTTCCAGCCACCCTGTGTGGTCCTCCTGCCCCATGTGTCCCCTCCTGTCCTGTGTGTGTGTCCTCCAGCCCCCTGTGTGGTCCTCGAGTCCCCTTGTGTCCATTCCTGTCCTCCTGTGTGTGTGTGTCTCTGTCTGTGTCCCCTACTGCCCCCCTTGTGTGTGTTTCTGTGTCCCGCTCATCCCCCTGTGTGGTCCCCCAGTTGCATGTGTGGTCCCCCCGCCCCCACGTCTTTGCTCCCCCTTGTCAAATTACGGCAGAGCAACTCACCTTCCTATGGACTCCAGCGCTTTATGGTCCTCTGCCTTCAGCATGACAGCACTACACTTGTAAAAGCAAAATGCAGCTCCCCCTAGTGATGGCTCCATCTGCGCTACTATGGGCTGCAGGTCCCATTCATTACAATGAATGAGATCTGCGCTGCAACTCCCAAAAATTTGTGCAGCACGCGATAGCGCGATGGGAACGGTAGAAGGGCTGTCTATGCCCTTCTACCGTTCTTGCATGTCGCACACTATACGCGCTGCCAAAATGCGTACGGCCGCGTGTATAGTCTGAACGAGGCCTAAGACATTTAAGGTGCCGCCTGCCTTCTTTCCGACCAGTTTCGCAATCTAGCGTCATCAGGGAATCAACTTCTCTTTTGGGTGATGGTTGGCCACGAGACCATGTGAGGTTGGAATATTACCGTGGTGAAGTTTTATTGACTGTATTTATTCTTCTTTGATCTGTGCTGACTTATTAATATTGAATGCAGGCTTAGCATCTTTATCACTTAATACACTCTGACCAGTTCAGGTATGTAAGTGGCAGTTCCTGTCTGAGTCAGGAATGGGTCAGACTAGTGACCAGTGTGTGACCCTCACTGATGAGAAACTACAACTATAAATCACTTTTCTAGCAGAAAATGGCTTTTGAGAGCAGGAAAGAGATAAAAAAGGTCAATTGTTCATTGACTTTAGCTCTGACATACTTCAATGAATGTGTCATTGAGCAAAAACAATAAAACAGTAAAAACTTAAAAAATAAACTTTTACGATTAGTTTATTTTCACCTTGGGTGTCCTTTAAGGTGATAGCTTTGTACCTCTTAACTTGTACCAACAGGCTTTGAACTACCGTATATTCCGGCGTATAAGACTACTGGGCGTATAAGACGACCCCCCAATTTTTCCAGTTAAAATATAGAGTTTGGGATATACTCGCCGTATGACTACCCCTCTTCCAATGCACACCAAACAAAAATGTACATACACTGGTGCTGTACTGTATGTGGTACCCAGTATATAACAGTATATAGGTGATTGACTGGTTGGATTAATCCCTAAGTGGATTGGTCAGCTCTTCTTGTCTACTTGTTTATCAGAGCGGTATGGAAGAATAGATCGTGCTGTGCCCATAAAACATGCCTCTTTTACCCTTCTGGCCCACACTTGTATCACATTTACCTCCTTCTCTGCCTCTCCGATCTCTCACATGTGCATCTGCGCCACCTCACTACAGTCCTCAGCAGCGAGATCTGAGAGGCGGTAACAAGATAGGGAGTATCACCCTGTGTCAATGATACTCGGCGTATAAGACGACCCCTGCATTTTCAAGGGATAAAAAGTAGTCTTATACGCCAGAATATAAATTCTCAGGCTTTCCTTAATTTTCAAAAGCACTCCCTGGATAGCAGCGGTACAGTTCAGAAACCAAAATAGTGGAAATCTTTGTACAGGTCCTTTCCAATGACAGCTGTTGAAAATATTAAAGAACATTTATAAGAAAAAAGCCTGTTAAACACCTATGGGTAAGACATTTAGTGCTGTAAGTGACAACTATATATGGAACAAGTAGTTTGTTGTGCTTTTTACTGTATGATAAATGTACATCAAATATGAATGTGTACCCATGTATTTTGAATTGCAAAAAAAAAAGAAAAAGTGATTGGGGTCCTTTGAATAAGCACTATGTACCTTCTGTTTTCTGTTTGGCGTTCTTTAAAATGTAAGCAATAAAGTTTAATTATTTTTTTTTAAACTTTGTTTTTATTACTTTCCAAAACAAATAACAAAAGTACAGCATTGTTCATTATACATTGATGATGTCATAGGTTGACACCCCATAATGAGATAACGGCAGTATGTCCATAGCTACTGTGGGGGCATCGAGACCTTTTGGGAGGATTATAGAGAGTTTGCCAATTCACTGGAACAATGCAGAGTTCTACAGAGAGTAACAATTAAGCCAAAAATAAAAGAAACAGGAAATAAAACAATAGAGCGCACTGATAGCCATGAAGCCAGTTTTGCCGTGACCAGACCTTCTTGGATATATATAATAAGGGTACGGAGGCGTAGAAGGGGGGTGGGGGAGACATAGGGAGGGGTCTTAGGTTTGAGACGACTTCCACGCTGTCCAGGGGTCCCAGATTTTTTCGAAGGCAGGCATAGTCTCTCTAATGTAAGAGGTCATCTTCTCCAGGGTGTAGATATGCTGAATTTTATTAATAAGCTCGGGCCTGGAAGGAGGAAGAGATTTCCAGTATTTTGCCAGTAAGGCCTTAGAGGCCCCACAGATTTGCCCGAGAAGTTTATTTTGGTGCTTGGATAGCTCCGGGATAGGCTTATGGATTAGGGCCGACCAGGGGTTAGGCTGGATCTGTTTCCCAATAACCTCCGAGGCCAAGGTGAAGGACTGGGACCAGAATCCCGCAACTAAGGGACAGGACCACCGGCAGTGTAATTGGTCTGCTGGGGCCGGACAGCCCCAGAAGCAATGATCCGAAGAAACTAGGTTCCATTTGGCCAGTTGGACTGGGGTTCTATACCAATCATAAAACAGCCTATAGTTCCTTTCTTTGGTTAAGGTATGTCTAGAAGAACTGGCAATAGCGGAGAAGATGACCTCCCACTGAGATTTATCCATGAGAGCCCCTAGTCTGTCCTGCCACTTAGTCATCGCTTTAGAGGGGCCAGAGAACCTAGCTTACCAGAGGTCATAATACATGCTAGAGATAAGGCCCTCTGGTAAGGGAGTAGAGCAATATGTAGACTCTAAATTACATCGGGCTAGTCGGAGCCCCCCGGCGCATCTATGCTGCAAGAAGTGTCTAATTTGCATGAATCTAAACCCCTCCGAGTTTGGAAGTTGATATTTCTCTTGTAGCTGCGGCCAGGAGGAAATGGATCCCTGTGACAATATGTCCGCAACTGAGACAATCCCCCTAGCCCTCCACACACCCCAGGCCAGGCCACAAACCCCAGGTTGGAAGTCTAGGTTATAGAAAAAGGATTCAAGACTAGAAGAGGAGACCAGATGGGGCAATATTTTGCCTAAAGATTTTTTAATGATTAATGATTCCGCAATAGGGAATGTTTCGGAGTTGGGGCCAAGATAGGGCTTGTGTGTCCAAAGAAGACACTTGATGGGGAATGGGTGGACTAATTCCTGCTCCAGATCGACCCATCTAATAATAAAGTTTATGTTGCATTTCCCCTACAGTGTTTCAGACCTTCTTGTATTTATTGTACTGACAAAACCTAAAATTCTAAACAGCTCTTGCTACAGCTAGTCTTATTATGAATTCTAAAACTGCTCCTTTTGACATTGATTAACTGTTGGCAAGTTCATAATGAACAGTACAACAAAATATAAAGGAACTCCTAAATAAACAGTTACTGTAAGTGAAAAAAACATAATATTTTGCATAACTACCTTCCAAGTGTGAAATATAATCTACAAGTTAAGAGTTTCATATGATCAACTCTTGTAAAGCACCTTAGACATCTAAGTGCCATTTTTATAATGTTTTCCATTCTCATGTCTTGCAAAAATGTAACTATTTTCTGTGCAATACTTTGAGGTAAAATAGGAAAACTTCTCGTGCATTGACTAATTGTCATACCACTGCTGTGTGTATGCCAAGTGAAAGATTTGGAAAAAAAATACTAAACTGCAGACCAGTGTAAAAATAAAAAAGGATAAAAAAAGTTCAATGCTACACAGTGTTGATTGGATAAACAGTGGTACTCATTGATAAACTGTAGTACTTCAGGCAGGAAAGAAGCCCAGTGAAGAAAGTGGGAATAAAAAGGCTTCAAAGAAGGCGGAATTATGGAAAGAGGAACAATAGGACATAAAGGCACTGCAATTACCCCCACTTTTAAAAGGTAAAGCCAACTTGTTTGGTACACTTTTTCATATGATCTTATATTTTGTTCCTGCAGGTAGGTTATCAGTGTAGCTTGAGAGGCATCTGCATACATTTGATAATCTGAGCATTGTAGTTTTCTCCAGCAGTTATGTTATTTTGGAGTAATATAACTTAAGGCTATGTTCACAGTGGGGAGTTGTTGCTTTCCTTGTAAAAACAGGAATGTGACGCAGCAAAAGTCGCATCACACCTTATGCAGTGCAGCATGCCGTACATAGAAAGTATGCTTCACTACTACTGTTAATGCTTGTGTTATGCGTTAATGTACAACATGCATCACGGTATGCCTGGCGAATCTGTTGTACAGCACTTATAATGCACTGATGTGAATATACCATGACAATATAATTGCATTACGATAGTAATGCACCACTATGAACATAACCTTTTGATTGTGTCCCGTGGAGGAGAATTCTGCTAATTGCTGGTGAGAGGCATGACAAATCCATTTCATTTCTAGCCATTCTAACCAGACTCGATATTAGGTGCCCTTTCAAGTATCTTGTTTTTTCAATTCTCCACCCAGTTTTCTTGTGGTGTTGTAACGTTTGCGGAATCGTTTCCGTGGTCAGCGCACCAGACGTGCGCTGACGCGGCGGAAATCCTCCACAAACGTGTAATTGGGAGAACCCAGGTTAGGTGCAATGCACCAGTAGAGGGCAATTCCCACCAGCAGATGGAGCTGTGGAGTGCAGACGAGCACAGCCTCTGCACGACCACAGATGCCAGATGAGAATTGTGCGGGTAAGGCACAGTAGGGCATGATAGCCCTCCAAGAGAGAGAGCACAGAGACAGACTAAATTTGTGTTCCCCAATCTAGTTGCCACCCTGCGACTGTGAACACACATCCGCAGAAACAAAGCGGGAACGCAATCGCAAGAGAGAGACGATTGCCAGAAGTGACACAAGGCTGATCAGAACAGAACACGAGAGTAGCAAAGGCACAGCAAACAACAATCAGAAGGTAAGGAAAATAACAAACGTTAGCTAAACGCGAACACCGCATTCATTCGCAACAGCGAAAGCGTTTTAAGCCCGATCACCGCGCGTTAGGCGCCCAGTGATAAGCGAGCCACCCTAACTAACCAATGACAGACAAACACGAAAATAGAGAACGTGAACGCTTGCTAAATGGTTACGTCAGCCAGCCTACAGCAAGCGTACGTATCAGACAAGACAGACAAACGGAAATAGGAATAGGGTAGATAGGATCCACTGCTCTTCCGCCAGAGCGAATGCGATCCGGGTTCAGGGATAGGACAGGAAGGATCCACTGCTCTTTCCGCCAGAGCGAGTGTGAACCAAGTACCGAAACAGAGCTAGCAAGATCTACTGCTCTCTTCCACCAGAGCAAGTGTGAACCAAGTAGAGAAACAGCTAGCAGAATCCACTGCTCTTTTCCACCAGAGCAAGTGTGATCCAAGTACAGAAACAGAACTAGCAGGTTCCACTGCTCTTTTCCACCAGAGCAAGTGTGATCCGAGTACAAGAATAGGCTTTAGCAGGATCCACTGCTCTTACCGCCACAGCGAGTGTGATCCACACGGCAAGACAGACAGGAGTAACCAGTAGCAACCGCAGCTACGGTAAAACTCCAAGACCTAGACTAGAGATCCACTGCCACTAACGCTAGGGCAAGTACGATCCAGGTACTGGACTAAACTATTCACCATCGCTAACCGCTGGTGACAGTGCAATCGCAAGGACAAGACAAGACAGGCAATACAGATAAACTTTAACCTGACTGCACTAGAAGAGCTGCCTAATGCAGTCCCAAGGAATTGCTCTAAGGTAAACTTTGACAGACAAACAGGGCTGATACACTAGGAGAGTTCATCAGTAACAAACCATGAAGGATGACCAGCCAAGGATTCTGGGAGAACATGGTGTTTATACTGCCAGCCTTCAAAGGAGGCAGGTAGGCAATCTGCATAACAAATATATGCAAATTCCTCAGCAGCAGAGCAGGTCTGGAACTTACAAAGCAAAGACAGGTCTCTTTTCCAGAGACCTGCAGCCCTCAGACTTAAGGAATGGTCAAACAGCTGACTGTCTGTGCAGACAGCTGAGCGGATCATTACAGGTGTCCACCATTTCTTGTCAGTTGATGTCACATGGTTTGAGGCGCTCTGTGATGAAGGTGTTTGCCAACTAGGGCAGATGGAAATTGCTCTTGGCTCTTTGTTACTTGTACTGGTTCTTAACTGGTTCCCCGCCGCCGTACAGTATATCTACGCTCCTTTGGACTTCACTTCCCCGCCCGGAGCGTAGATATACGTACCCCCGCCGCTACCGCCGATGTCCGCTCTCCCGCTCGCACTCCCGCGATCGTGCACGCCGCTGCCCGCTCGCCCGGAGATCAATGAACGGGAAAATACATTCCCGTTCGTTGATCTCTGCCCCCGCAATGATCTGCTGCTTTCGCTAAGCAGCTCGATCATTGTGAAAAAAAAAAAAAAAATCCCAGCCTCTTTGTACTTCCTCCAAGCTTCCGGAAGGAAGCTTGGAGGTCGCATTAAACTGTTGCCATCTTGTGGCCAAATAGTAAACTACACCCTACACATTTTTCACACACACATACATTACTTATACACAAAAAATTAACTCATTACCTCCCACACTCCCCATTTTTTTTTTTTTTGTAATTAAAAAAAAAAATAAAAAATTTACAATTAAAAAAAATACATAAATAGTTACCTTAGGGACTGAACTTTTTAAATATTTATGTCAGGAGGGTACAACACTGTTACTTTATAAACTATGGGCTTGTAATTAGGGATGGACGCAAAACTGAAAAAAATGCACCTTTATTTCCAAATAAAATATTGGCGCCAAACATTGTGATAGGGACATAATTTAAATGGTTTTATACCCGGGACAAAAGGGCAAATACATTTCATGGGTTTTAATTACAGTAGCATGCATTATTTAAAAACTATAATGGCCGAAAACTGAAAAATAATGTTGTTTTTCCCATATGTTTTCCTATTTTCCCATTAAAACACATTTAGAATAAAATTATTCTTGGCATAATGTCCCACCTAAAGAAAGCCTAATTGGTGGCGAAAAAAACAAGATATAGTTCATTTCATTGCGATAAGTAATGATAAAGTTATAGGCGAATAAATGGAAGGAGCGCTGAAAGGAGAAAATTGCTCGGATGCTGAAGGGGTAAAACCCCTCAGTTGGGAAGGGGTTAAAATCTGTCTCTTTAGGAACCATTTTGGCATATACCTTAGTGTACTTTATTTATAGCTCCTTTTTCTACTTTATACAGATAGATTTGTTAAATGTTTTAATTTGTAACAATAAAATATTAGGGATGCCCCTCTGCAATGAGAAAATTACTATTTATAGCTTTTGCTATATTGAAATATTTGATAACAGCAAAGTATAAATTATGAATTTAAGCTCCCTAAATATATTATATGCTGCTAAGTCTGACTAATAATATTCTGACAAGAACTGTAATTATGGAAGACATAGAATATAAATCACGTAAAATATATAAATGGGCCTTGGCATGATCAAGGGTTTACAGGAAGCATCTTTCCATTCTCAAGCAACATGTATGCTACTCTGTTGAACCTATAGTTAAAAAAAAATCTTTTTCAATCCTGCGCTGATATTTACTGTATAAATCTTCCAAGGGAAGTCTATACTGGTTAAATAGAGAAAACATTCAGCCCGTTCTCAGTAACGAACGTCTGCCTCTGTGCCTTGTTAACAAGTCTTTCCAGCCAGTTGGGTTTCTTACACGGAAAAACTTCCTGGTGGATGTGTTTATTCAGTATCAACACCTGTCAATGAAATTCACATCAAGAAAATAAAAAGAAATCTAAACAGACTGTAGATTACTTTAACTACCTGCGGACCGAGCGAGTATAAATCTACGGCGGGCAGGGGGCGCTGTGGTCCTGACCGGACGTAAACTCTACGTCCCATTGACCGCACGCCCCCGCCCGTCCCTGTCGCTTGGTCCACTCTGCCCCCGCCACAATGTGATGCCCTGCCGCCTCTATGATGGCAGAGCACTGTGAGCCGGGCAGGAGCCGTTTTCATTGGCTCCTGGCCCTGTCATTCATGTAAGCAGTTCCCATTGGCTTACATGGAATGACAGGGTCAGGAGCCAATGAAAGCGGCTCCTGACCGGCGCACAGCGCTCTGCCATCATAGCGACGGCAGAGAGAGCAGCCTGCGGCGGGGACAGAGCGGCGTGTACAGCGGGAGCGACGGTAACTTGCGGCGATTTGTCGGGAAGCGGCGGTTTGCTGGACCAGCACCCTCTGGTCCTTAAGGGGGCAGAGGGTGCTGGTCCAGAAAGGGTTAATAATGTATAAATAACTCTATCTACTGTGCATCCAGAAAGTATTCACAGCGCATCCCTTTTTCCACATTTTATGTTACAACCTTATTCCAAAATGTATCAAATTCAGGGTAATTTTTCCTCAAAATTCTACACGCAACTCCCCATAATGACATGACAAAAGTTTCCTTGAGATTTTTCGCAAATTTATTAAAACAACAAAAATGTGAAAGCACACGTACATCAGTATTCACAGTCTTTTCCAAGAGGTTTAAAATTGAGCTCAGGTGCATCCTGTTTCCCCTGATCATCCTTGAGAGGTTTCTGCAGCTTATTTGGAGTCCACCAGTGGTAAATTCAGTTGATTTGACATGATTTAGATTGGCACCCACCTGTCTATATAAAGTCCCACAGTTGATCTGATTCAAATGCCCTAAGTGTAGATGGATCAATAGGTCCTGGTAAATAATATTATCCAATAAAGTTACAAATGGGTATTTCCCTTTTAGCCCTCATAAGATGCTAATCTTGATATGAGCAAATATGGCTTTTGGGGACAACCAGCTTCTCAATATATTCTCAATATAGTCAAATCATCTAGTAATTAAAACATAATTTATTATAAACACATAAAACATATTTAAGAAAATTTGCATATAGGTAGAGCACACACGAGCTGATAAAGCCGTCACAGTAATAAGTGTTACATACAATAGTTCCTCATACAATTTTTGATTGCTCCCCGGGGGGGGCTTTTGAATGGAATTTGTTCCCAAGTAGTAACCTTTTGTATTCTTCACTTCTTCAGGAGGACTAGCATATTCTTGGCACAAATACACTGGAGGCTGGTATCCTATGGATATCAGAAGTAGATCTCATATTTGTATGTCTATCATTTATATTACAAGCTCCCAGATGTCAAAATCCTCACAACTGGAAGCCAGGGAGTGTTACTTGTTTGTGGGTTTTAGGTCAGGGAAAACCAGCAGGTCCTGTCTGAGCAGTTTTCTGACAAAACCACGTGGAATGAATAGCGGTTTCAGTGTGTGTCTCCTCCTAAGGTCCCACAGTTAACAGCTCTTGTCAGAGTACAAACCAAGCATGAAGTCAAAGGAATTGTCTGTAGACCTGTGAGACAGGAGTTTTTTGAGGCACAAATCTGAGGGAGGATACGGAAAAATTTCTACTGCTTTGAAGGTACCAATGAGCACAGTGGCCTCCATCATCTGTAAGTGGAAAAAGTTAAAAACCACCAGGACTCTTCCTAGAGCAAGCCAGCCATCTAAACTGAGTGATAAGGGGAGAAGGGTTTTAGTCAGGGAGGTGACCAAGAACCATATGGTCACTCTGTCAGAGCTCCAGAGGTCCTCTGTGGAGAGAGGAGAACTTTCCAGAAGACAACCATCTCTGCAGCAATCAACCAGTCGGGCCTGTATGGTAGAGTGGCCAGATGAAAGCCACTCCTTAGTAAATGGCACATGGCAGCCCCCATGGAGTTTGTCAGAAGGCACCTGAAAGACTCAAACGTTCAGCCCCTGTCTTTTTCTACACTGCTGGATCATGAACCATGCTTGTGCTGACAAGTATTCAGTTTTGAGAACACTACTAGTCCTGGTCGTGTCTTGTGCACATTGGTTTCATGGGTAATCATTCTGTATCCAAGGAACAGCATATTTTACAGCAAAATTGTGAAGATGTGAAATGGACCTCTCAGTGATTATTGTAGTAAGGGTATACAGTATATGCTGTTTTCCATGTTTTCAGTAATTCAAGCTGTTAAAATTATTTAACTTTGGGCTGTTTTCCACTATCAGCATTTTGTGATCTGAATCTAGGAAGTGTAAAAGCTGATGGAAACCATTCGATTAGTGTGATGAGATTTTCCACGATTTTACATGATTGCAAATGTCAGTCCTGCGTTTTTTAATATTTAGCGCACCTGTAGAAAGTATAAGAATGAGAGAAAATTGCATAGCAATCTCTGTGCTATGTGATTTGTTTGTGATTTGGTAATTCAACATTTTTTGCCCTTTTGTTAGTTTTCCTACCATCACAAATCACAATCAGATTAGCGTTGTACAACCATCGGATTGCACTAAAATCTCAGCAGACATGTGCAGTGAATATATGTGGAATTTTGACCGAACCGCAATGTTATTCCTGTTGCTGTCAGAATTCACAGTGTAAAACAGCCCTTAGGGATTTACATTGTTGTTGCAAATACTGTATATTAGTTTACAGTATGGAGCATATAAGAGCAATGACGACTAATAATGGTGCTGCTCTGAGACTGCTATAGTTCCCCTGGGAATGTTAGAATTTTAGTGGTATTACTGGCTGGAAAGTCAAATATTGCTGATGGTAGCATTGTGAAGTGATGCTGTTATGGGCTAGGGGTGGGGGGGGGGGGGGGGGCAATGCTCATGTTTCTACATTGGCAGTGCTTTAAAAGAAGGGTTATAATGGTATTGCAGAAAGTCTATAATTTGCTGAAGGGGATGTGTTTTAGCTATGTTGTTCTGCCTGGAGGTTTCAGGCAGATTTTTGCTCTTAAGTGTACCAGAGCTGAATGAAACCAGGATGTATACATACCTGGGGCTTCCTCCAGCCCCATCCGCTTGGATCGCTCCCACACCGCCGGCCTCCGCTGCCCGCAGCTTCAGGAACCAGAACCCCGCACTTCCATCAGTCAGCACCAGTCTACGCTCTCTACGTATCTCTCCAGCGGCTGCTGTAGAGATACGCAAAGAGCAAATTTCTCTTACGTTAGACTGGAGCCGACTGATGGCAGGGCGGGGACCTGGTTCCTGAAGCTGCGGGCAGTGGAGGATGGCGGTGTGGGAGCGATCCAAGCGGATGGGGCTGGAGGAAGCCCCAGGTATGTATACATCTTTAGTTAATTCAGCTCTGAGTCATCTTTTCTAAATTTAGTGGTGGTGGGGTTAATTTTGCTCATAGCACAACTAATTTTCCATTGTTTTATTTTTTATGTTTTCATTTAATGTTATCAATGCTGGTGCTTAATCTGTAAAGTGAATGAACTTTGCAGAGACACTTCATTTAGGGATTTTGCCAAGACAGTTTTATTCTGTCAACTGAAAGTAAAAATGGAATGCTTGGCAAAGGTGATACCTAGGTCATCACTGCACCTATGTTGGATCATTTTTAGGATACCGGAACACCTGGGAATTAAGACAATGGCTTTATTATTGATCCAGTATAGTAAGTAAATGTTGCGATCTCCATTCCATAACTAGGGTTGAATGAGCCACAACTTTCACTGTGAAACAGGAAGTGTTGGGAGGATGGAGCTCTGCAACAAGGGAACATAGTCCAGGTGAATTAACCCTCTCTGCAAAAGCCTCCTCCTTGGACACAAGCAGGTACAGTTTAGCACCTTACGAAACTGTGCTTGCTTGTCTTTCCATTGGTCATGTTCTGTTTGCATAGAACAATGTTTTATGAGCCTGTCCTCATCCCACCCATGGTGCATGCATTTTGTACCACTGGTGGTATATGAATTCAAGTCACCTTGTAGATAGTCATGCTTGCATGTAGTGGAGGACCAAATATTATGTTTTGTGGGACCTACATTTCTGATGACAGCCTTCTAGAAAATAGCTTTTTGAAAAAGACAATTGCATGGTTTCAGGCCAGGCTGATAAGGTATTATGACTATAGTCTTGCGTTTTGCTTTGCTATTGGGTTTGACCATTGGCATCTGCTATAAGGGAATAAAACCAATAGCCATTAAACTAAATCATAACACTCAGTTCAAAACCACAAATCTGTGTTACAAATAGCAAATTGTAAAGTACAATTATATTGAAATTTGCATTTCTAGATGATTTAAAAGTCACTGTTCCACATTCATGAAGGCAGCATCTGTTTCTATGGGAACTATATTTATGATTAAATAACTTGGTATAAATTTTAGCACAAGGCAGAAGAAACAAGTCAGAGCTGTATAGCTTCAAACGTCTGACTGTAGGATCATATTTACTTGTTCAGAAAGACTTGTGCTTCTTGTCTATGCAATTAATCTCTGTGACACTCATTATCTTTTGCGTGTCATGATGCAATTTATACTAAAAGTAATATATTCTGTTTCTTTTCAACAAGTGAATGTAGTATTTTACCTATGTTCTATGTTTGTTTTAAAATATATTTCTGCTCTGTCTCTAAACCCCATGTGGTCTCATCTTGTATTGATTTTGTTTTTATCAGCTTATTAAGTGGGTCAGAAGTTTATTTTTAGACCATGTAATCCCCAGAAAGTTTTTACAGCTGGGTGGCATGAAAAAGTAGCTGGGTGGATGAAAAAAAAAAACGGGTGTGGCGAGATGAGTGGAAGGCCAGTGCTTTACTGCACAACTCTGCTTATATCAGAGGGGTAAGTGAGCCGATGGCAGACTGGTCCTTGCCAAAACTAGCCGGGTGCAGCACACGGCTAAAAAAAGCCTGGGGAGAACACTGCATGATTTTTTAGATTTGTAGTATTTGTACACCTGGAAAACTCAGCTATTCAAAGGATACAACCAATAAATAGAGTAACTAAGGGTGTAACTTAAGGGGGTACAGTCCCTGCAACCACAGGAGGGACCTATGTCTGTGGAGGGTCTCTAATACTTACCCTCCCTTACTGATACAGGGTGCATCCTCCAGATCAGGTATTGTTGTGATCATTTGTTATAACAAGTGGCAGTAATCATGATCTCCCCATCCATATGACCCCTGGCAGATGAGCCATTGGACTGAATATTGGAAGTGTCCATATACAAGGTTTTTTTGTTTTTTGTTTTTTCTTGGGGGGGGGGGGTGCTTTCTGGTATAGAGTATTAATACCTGAAAGGTTTTTATTTACATGGAAAGTGTTTCAGCAGATCCTGGGTCCCAAGACCATTTTATATTCACTTCTACCTGCAAAACCTTTATACCTCTTGAAAACTTGCAGTGAGTGTAATCGTTATTTATTCCCCTGCTGAAATAACCAGTCTATAATTGTAATGGTAGGTTTATTGTAGCCGTGATTATGCTGCTTTATGTAGACAGATAACAAGACGACATTAGGAGCACCCTCTGTAAGGGAGTACTTCCAATCCCATCTTGTTGCAGGGCCTCTATAAAAGACACCTGTCAACAGAAACAATCAATCAGATTACAAACTTGCCACCATGGACAAGACCAAAGATCTGTCTAAGGATGTTAGGAACAAGATTGTAGACCTGCACAAAGCCAGATTGGGCTGCACCACAGTTAGTGTGATCATTTGCAAATGCAAGGAACACAAAAGAACTATCAATCTCCCATGGTCCGGGGATCCTTGCTTGGCCCTGTGGAGTGGCAATGTACTCGTATATTAACTTGTTGTCTCTGCCTTTGATGGACTGTTCCAAAGGACCACAAGCTGGTAACTACTTGCTGCAAATCAGTACATGCTGCAAATCAGTTCAATATACGCAAAGAAGGGACTTCAACTGGACTTAACAGCATGTAGTGTTATTCATGTACCATAGCTACAGAAGCACAATTGTTTTGTATGTTAACCCATGAAAGCTCTGGATTTACTGGTGTGACTCCCTGGTGAAACCAATGGTAACGTGAATGGTGGTCCAGCTTTGATTTGTGGACTGGCCCAACAACCAATGAGGCTATGGTAAAGATAAGTTGTCCCTCAAATACCAGACTCTGGGAGAGCCCTCGCCAACTGCCAACTTTTGTGGACTGCGCCAGAACCCCTGTAAACCAACTCATCAACATGCATCTATACTAGAATACTTCAATGTAATTGCACATAAATCACAAAAATAAAAAATATAAACTGAACTAGTTCATGTCAAAATAGCCATTAATGAAGACACCTGATCCAGAAAAATATACTGGGACGTTGTTTTAGCTGTAGGGATTAATCATGTCATTAGTTCTTGAGCAATAAGTATCATGAAATAAGATAATCTTAATATGGCATCCTATAAGAAAAATGATCCAGTACAAAAGATCATGAGCTAATGTGTGTGATTTTCTGTTTCCTGCTGTCACTTTCACAGTGCTGATTTGTAAGTGAAACATATATGACTGGTTTTAATTGGCAAGAAGTACAAATACCTCCTTACAAGAAGACCAAGGTTGCAGTTTTATCTTTTTTTCTCTGATTTTGAGCTGATAAAGTTTCTTCTTTGAGTGTCCAATAATCCTGTCACATAACTAGAGGCTGTGACAGTTGACCATTAGCAGCAGCTTTAAGTGAAAGTTAAACTCAAAAAACAAAAACAGATACTCGCCTATGAAGTGGGAAGGCTCTGTGTTGTATAGACCCTTTCTGCTCCTCTCCTCGTTTCATCACTGTCACCTCCTGTAGCGGTATCTGACCAATCAGTCGAATACTGCTCTCAGCCACCACAGCCGGAGGCTTTGGAAGTCTTCGGGAGCCCGAGTACTCTGAAAGGCGGGAGGCTCCTTACTGTGCATGTGCAAGCTTGCTCTCTCTCTCGTTTACGCATGTGCAGTACAGTGTCGCCCATCTTCCCGAGCACTCGGGCTCCCAAAGTCTTCCGAAGCCTCCTGCGTGGGGTTTTCAACCGGGGTGACATTGTTGAAATGCGGGGACCGTGAGAGAAGCGGGGAGGCACAGGGTCCTATAGGTTAGTATCATTTTTTTTTTTTTTTCCTTACACAGCTTAACATTAGCTTAAATATGGGAGGCAGAAATAGGCCTATGGCTAAATATTGTGGTGAAACCCCTTCCACGGTGTGATGTCAGGATCATGGTTCTGACATCACACTGTGGGATCCTTGTTGCAATGTGGGTAGTAACAGCTGTTTACAGCTGTTACCAACTGCCAAAAAAAAAGCAAGCAGCATCTCCTTCCACTGACATCACCTGCAAGCAGTAACAATGTCACCATGTGATAAATGTCAAATTGTAAATCCAGAGAGAGGAAACATTTTACAATGGACAAGCACTGACTAAATCATTTCTACATAATTATTGTAAAAATAAAGCACTTTTTTATTACATCATTTTCACTGGAGTTCCTCTCTAAGGAACTAGCCAAGGAGCTTAGTTACCTCTACTGTAGCTTTGAAGGCCAAGTGGCCTCTGCTGTGAACTTGATGCCACCCTCTTTGACCATGGAAATGTTCAAAGTCCATGCCTCAGGCCCTGATGGCTTGTCTACACCTGTCTGACAACCTGCTCATGGCAGCTGGCACCTGTCCTCGCCTCCATCTACTCCAGTTCTCTAAGTGAAGGCAAGGCCCCACTTCAAAAAAGTACATCAATGTTCCTGTCTCCAAGAAGCAAAGAGTCGCCAACTTTAACAACTATAGATCAGTGGCCCTTACATCTGTCATCATGAAGACCTTGGAAAGAGTGGTCTTTTCGTTAAACACTGAACAATGGTTCACTTAGACTCACTCCAGTTTGCATACAGAGGCAATAGATCTACTGAGGACACTACCCGTATACATCTGGAACTCAACACTGACCACCTCACCAACTGGACTTGTATGCTAGGATCCTCCTCCTTAAAAGTAACCTAAACTGACCTTAAAGGTAACCTAAACTGAGAAGGATATAGCTTTTTCCTTTTAAAACCATACCACTTGCCTGACTCTCCTGCTGATCCTGTGCCTCTAATACTTTTAGCCACAGCCCCTCATCAAGCATGCAGATCAGGTGCTTTGACTGAAGTCAGACTGGATTAGCTGCATGCTTGTTTCAGGTGTGTGATTGAGCCACTACTGCATGCAAAGAGATCAGCAGGACTGACAAGCAACTGGTATTGTTTAAAAGGAAACAGCCACACCAGATTCCATTTAACTGGAGTTCAGCTTTCAATACCATCTGCCTCCGCATGTTACATGGCAATCTTGTGGAGCTCTACATCCATCCCACCCTCAGTCTATGGCATACAGACTTTCTCAGTAACCGGTCCCAAGTTATGAAGTTGAGCAACCTCTCCTCTTGCCCAAGGGCCACCAACACCGAAGTCCCACAATTCTTTGTCCTGTTACTAATCCTGTTGTTCTAAATCAACTTCACATCCATAGCAAACTCCATTAACAAGTCGTCATATTTGCAGATGACCCCACCATTGTTGGCCTTGTAACCAAGAACGATGAACAGGCTTACTCTCAGGAGGTTAATAGAGTATGCCACTGGTGCAAGGAGAACAAGCTGGTCCTAAACAGCCAAAACCATCAAGATAATAGTCTGTCAGAAAGCATTCCCCAAAACCTCCCCCGCTTTACAATGATGGCACTGAAGTCTACAGAGTATCCAGGGTTAGGCTTCTGGGCACAACCATCTCCGACTACCTAAGTTGGAATGCTAACACAGCCGCTACCCCAAAGAAAGCCCAGCAAAGGCTATTTTTCCTTTGCCAACTTAAGTTTGGCATGGCTCACGAGCTCCAGGTGCTTCTAATCCGCAACTATTGAATCTGTCCTCTGCTCATTCATCCTGGTTGTCACCTCTTGTTCCCTTTCAAATCTAGTACTATATGGTAAATATGAAAACCCTAATATCAAAAAATGTGGCGCAAATAAAAGAAATGGACTATAGTGTGTTTGCAAGCAGCTAGTTATTACGGTCCGTGTCAACACTAGTGGTCAGTTCAGTAGTATGTTTAACCCCATCAGAGTGTATTTGGTGGTATTTATTGGGCAATACTATTTTTGGCTGGAATTTTCCTATGTCTCCCCTGTTGTTAAGCTAACATTAACCAGTCACAGGATAAACCTTTTTAAGGCTGGAAGCACACTAGGCAGTGCAGGACACCTTGCTTGCATTTTCTGCACTGTGCATTCTTAATTTTTTTTACTGCCTTTTTGGTTCCTTTTTGTATCCATTTGCATTTCACATTTGCTTTGTTCATGCATTTTTGGTGTGTTAAATGTTTACGGTTTTATTTTCTCTAACCAATTGAGTAAAATACAGTGTCATTTAAAAAAATGCATAAAGCATTCCTCAGTGTCTCTATTGAAATACATTGTGTGTTTTACATGCGTTTTTTTTAAATAATTAAGCAAGTTGCATGTTTTCATTAACGATGTAAAACGCATATGTATGCATTTTTACTTGCAGCCCATAAACTTTTATTAGAGGAAATGACTAGCTTTTTCCACAATGCAAGCGTTTCTGCCTTAGTGTGTTCCTAGCCAAAACCAAACCCTGATCTCCTGTCCCCACACTAAAGCTAGTTTCACACCGGGTAAATTCATATCATGGGATGCATACAGCAAAAAATACAGTTGATGAAAAATTTGCTTCACTGCAGCTGTAAACGCGCATGTTGTTCATACATACCTTGGGCACGAAGCCCAAGATATGTATACATTGTTTTGTATTTTTTTGTATGGCTCATCTAAAGTTTTTTTTCTAATCCTTCCTGACACCCATCATAACCTTCCTCCTTAAAATCAACCCCTTTCAGATGTGTTTCCTAACCACATCTTAACCTAGGCTCCCTTTTCCTTAGCCTTCCTCATTCATTGTAGACTCATGCTTGACTTTACTCATGCTCTAAAGAGACACTGAAGCGGGAAAAAAAATTATGATGATATGAATTGGTTGCGTAGTAGGGGTAATTACTAGAACATTGGGCGCAAAAAAAATATTCTCATATTTTTATTTTCAGTTATACAGATTTTTTTTTTAAACATTGCATAATTCTCTAATATTTGCAGTTTACACATTACTCAGCATTCTACAGGCCCTAAACGTTTTTACAGAACAGGCAGTGAACTTTTGACCTGTCCTGAACTGTTCTCTGCAAAACGAAAACACAATACAGCTGAGATAACTTAATCAGAAGTCAGAGCTCTCTGTGACTCAGAGCTCAATGGCTATTTGCATAGATGACAACTGGAGTTTCTTAAAGAGAATCTGTACTCAAATATTCTTACAATAAAAAGCATACCATTCTATTCCTTATGTTCCCCTATGCCCCTCTGTGCTGTTTCTGTCACTCCCTGCTGCAATCCTGGCTTGTAATTAACTGGTTAGAAGCCAGTCATTTGTTTGTAAACACTGCCTAAAACTGAGTATCATAGGCTGAGAACAGCTTACTGTGTGATTCATGCAGAGCTTGGAGGGGGTGTGTAAAGCTTCTGCCAATGACAAGCAGTGTTGCACATTGCACACATTCCAGCCTCTTGCCGACAGACACGACAGAGGAAAGAAGATAAGATTTATTACAGAGACAGTGCAACTAGAAAAGGTTGCAGTAAGACAGACCACATCAGAACAGGTATAGGAACTTATAGAATAGAAAAAATAAGGCTCAAAATTTTGTTACAGAGTCTCTTTAACTTCCTGTACTGGAAACAAATATTAGACTTATGTCTCTGCTCCTAATGCTTTATTTCTTAGCTGTACTACACAACCAATTCATTATATAATATTTTTTTTTTCCGCTTCAGTGTCTCTTGTCAGTGTTAGAATGTTTTGCAGTAGTAGCAGTGTTCTAAATCCACTCCATGCTCTGCTAATCTACAACATGGAAACTAATGAGTTGCACTAATGTGGTCATACAAGCAGAGAATGATATGATCCATGTCAGGGGAATTCAAGTTGGCTGTAAAGTTTTACGAACCCAGCTTCATAGGATTTCTTTTTTATTTGTCATTTCCATTTTCAACTACATAATGCACAAACTGCCTGCGAATTAACAAGTATGAATCTCAGTTCCTTTCATCATGGTAACTTTGCAGCACCCAGGAATAACTGTGAACTGAGGAACTGAAGCCTTTTTTCTACCCAATGACAGATTCATTTAGATTTGAAGAACTGATAACTGTGTAATCCCAGTGATCCCAGCAGCAAAGCCATACATTGATGTATATTGATTACAGAGGAGCCAAATCAAAGGTCTCCTATCACACCCCCATTCCTTTATGGAACGGGTTTCAAAAGTGTTTAAAAGCTGCTGCTGACTGTCATTGCCAAGATTGTGGTTTATTACACATAAATAATAAAAAGTAGCTAATTAAATGCTAGCAAGCTGTTCAAAGACTGGTTTGCAGTACAAACATGTATAGCTTTCTTTTTAAGACACCATTCTTTTCACAGAGACTTGTAACTGGTTAATTAGGTTTTTAATTACATCTGTTTAAAGCAGATCAGTCTGTGTAACTTATTTACATAAAGTCCAGTTTGCCTGTAATTTGGGAAAAAAAATTGTAACTATTGTGTGAGATTAGTGATGATAAAGAGATGGCTTAAGCTCTGCACTTGGTATATTGAGTCTCTTTGTAGGCAGTGTGTTTACTGCCTGGCAGCTGCTCCCGTGCACAGGCCTTGCACTTGATAATATTCTGCCCAGGTGGCGGAGAGGTATCCACGTCATGGAGGCACATATGTGCATTGCTGTGGCTGTGATTTCTTGCTACCAGGTAACCTCACCACATGTCAGATGCTGACATGCAGGAGGTTACTGCCTGGCAATACACAGACAAGACACAGAACATTTATATCGCACTTTTCTCCTGCTGCAGCCACTGGGGCGCACTCTATAGGCAGTAGCAGCTTTATCGACTCTTGCCCAAGGTCTCCTCACTGAATAGGTGCTGGCTTACTGAACAGGAAGAGTCAGGATTCAAATCCTGTTCTCCTTTGTCAGAGGCAGAACCTTTAGTGTGAAAACCAGCCATTAGTGTGAAAGAGAATGAGCAAATGCTGCCAGTCAAGTGCTAACAATTTCTCTTTCTATGACCCCATCACAAGCAAACAACCCAGGTGTAGCCAATGTCCTTTAACCACTTAAGCCCACAGGGTTGTTTATTTTTTGCATCTGAGCAACTTTCACCTTCCATTCATTTGCCAATAGCTTTATCACTATTCATCAAAATGAAGTGATCTATATCTTGTTTCTTTGGGTGATACATTTTGCTAACAATTAATTTATTCTAAATCCTATTTATCAGGAATATTAAGAAATGGGAAAAAATGATTTCTCAGTTTTTCGCCATTATAGTTTGAAATGAATACATGCTACTGTAATTGACTCGTTTATTTTCCTTTTGCCCATTTGTCCCGCTTATTACACCATTTAAATTATGTCCCTATCACAATCTATGGCACCTATATTTTATTTGGAAATAAAGGGCAGCACGGTGGCGTAGTGGTTAGCTCTCTGGCCTTGCAGCGATCGCCTTGCAGAATTTTATTTTTTTATAAAAAAATTATTTGGGTAATTTTTGGTGTGGGAGGTAAACGGCTAATTTTAAATGTAAAAAAAGTATTAAAAAATGGATGTGGGTGTAGTTTTACTATTTGGGCACAAGATGGCCACAGTCAAAAAGTCCTGGAGGCGTACGATCACGCTTCCAGGAACATGAATGAGGACGGGAAACTTTTTTTTTTCTTCACTCAGAAAAACCGCAGCCTCTGATAAGAGGCTGTCTGTTTTTCTGCGGGGGGCTTAGATCAATGAATGGGATCTATAATCCCATACATTGATCGCTGGGCTAACAGCCGACGGCGGGAGTGTGCGCAGCCGATCGGGATGAGAATGTTCATCCAGAAAGGCTTAAGTCGTTAAATGCTCCTTAAATATGTACATTCATTGCTTGGTCTTTTTAGGTAAAACTTGCAGGCTGTACAAACGTGAATTCCTTAATCCACATCCTCCGAACAAGTGACTATATTTTGCAGGTACTGGCTGGAGAGCTCCTCACTCCCATCTCTGGGAGTTCCTGTGTAGGCGCAGTACAAAGTTTTCTCGTACTGCGCCTGCACAGTAAGCTCCAGGAGGCAAAGCATCATAGAGGCAAAAAGATTTCACAGTAGAGAGATGATGAATTAGATGATCAAATCTTTGCGGATGAGGAAAAACTGGATTGTGTTTCCCATCTGATTGCCACGTAAGTGATGATTGGACACGGGCAGGAGTCTGGATAGCTTTCTATCCACTAAATTTGCACTGTCTTGGGCCTCTTGCACTCTACATG
Organism: Hyperolius riggenbachi; assembly: GCF_040937935.1. Classification (NCBI taxonomy): domain Eukaryota; kingdom Metazoa; phylum Chordata; class Amphibia; order Anura; family Hyperoliidae; genus Hyperolius; species Hyperolius riggenbachi. The sequence goes on along the minus strand of NC_090648.1, from coordinate 361,644,558 downwards.
TGATAACATTTTTTTTTTTTTATATACAATGCGATTTTTGATTCCGATTAACTTCTTGCTGACCGCTTAACGCCAATTGGCGTGAAGACCTGGGGGCAGAGATTGCAGGGATCACGCGTGCCTATGCATGCGCATCCCTGCTTGAATGATGGAGCTCTGCTCAGTCATCAGTCTCCCAGCAGTGATAGCCACTAGGAGGCTGTGAGATGGTTAAATCACCATCTATTTACATTGTACAGCACTGCGATCTATGACATCGCTGTACTGGGGACAGCCATGTCACTTGGCTGTCCCCTCTGGAGGCTCAGGAGCGACCAACTCTCATAGGCTGATGTCTGACAGCTAATCGCTGGCAGGGGGAAGGGGATAGGGAAATTAACTAGAAAAAAACAAAAACATTGCAGTAGATCAGAGTCCACCAACAGAAAGCTCTGTTGGTGGGCAGAAAAAGGGGCCCTGCAGTGAGCCCTTAAAGCTGCAGTGGCCTGAATTGTAAAAAAAATACTCACTAGGGTGGTGTAAGCCTATGGTGCTTAAAGTGGAACTGTAAAGAGTTTTTAAACACATTGTTCACTAACCTGGGGCTTCCCCAAGCCCCCAACAGCCGTCCAGTCCTGTGCCGGTCCTGCCCGAGTCGCCGTTCTCCCGCCGCCAGCTACTTTCGGTTTTGCCGCCGGGCCACTTCGCCTGCGCGGCTCTGGCCAAGCGTATCCTTTCTTCGCGTCCCCTGCTATTGCAGAGGGGAACGCGATGAAAAGATACACTTGGCAGGGCTGCGCTGGCGTCAAATTAGAAGTCTACGGCATTGCGGCGGGAGAACGGAGGCTCGGGCAGGACCGGCGCGGGACAGGACGGCTGCTGGGGGCTTGCAGAAGACCTAGGTAAGTGAAACTGTGTGTAAAAACGCTTTACAGTTCCGCTTTAAGTGGTTAAAAAAAAGTAGCAAGTATCGCCTATCTACTGCAAGTTGCTGGTCCTTGTTGTACACAAAGTGCATTTATAGAATTTTTTTTGTGTTAATAGAGCTTAAAGTTTTAAAACCTATTACTGAGTGTGCTGATCCTTCTGCTATACAAATTGTCGATTGCCACCTGGTGCTCTGGTGGCTGGATCGTTGCACCTTACATACGACTAGGTCAGTTACTACTTTACTGTAAAAAAAAAAAAAAAAAAAAAAAAAAAGTAGCAGCATGCAGTAATTTTTTAATTAGAATCAAAAATCGGATCATATAATCGGGCATCGCATATAGTGCGCAAGAGGCTTTATTGTTACAGTCCTGGCCAAAAGTTGTGAGACTGTCAAAAATATTAGTTTTCACAAAGTTTGCTGCTAAATTGCTTTTAGATCTTTGTTTCAGTTGATTGTGTTGTACTGAAATATAATTATAAGCACTTCATAGTTTCAAAGGCTTTTATTGACAATTGCATGGGATTTATGCAGAGTCAGTATTTGCAGTGTTACCCTTTCTTTTTCAGGACTTCTGCAATTCGACTGGGCATGGTCTCCAACAACTTCTGGGCCAAATCCTGACTGATAGCAACCCATTCTTCCATAATCACTTCTTTGAGTTTCTCAGAATTAGTTGGTTTTTGTTTGTCCACCCTCCTCTTGAGCAATGACAAGTTCTCAATGGGATTAAGATCTGGGGAGTTCCCAGGCCATGGACTCAAAATTTCAACGTTTTGGTCCCCGAGCCACTTAGTTATCACTTTTGCTTTATGACACGGTGCTCCATCGTGCTAGAAAATGCATTGTTCTTCACCAAACTGTTAGGTGAAGGTGATCCAATTAATTTTCATAACCTTTTTTTCCCCCCTGTAACTTGCCAAAATGTGTCAAGCAAGGTCTAGTATGCAGTGCAGGAGAGTGTGAACGTGTATGCATGTCAATACTGTTCACAGCATGTTTTGTATTGATGCGTATACCCGTCAATACCGCTTGGAAGGTTAAGTGGCGGGTCCGCGCGCATGTACGCGTGACCACTGCTCGGACTCGTCAGTATTTCCATGGTGGCCGTTGGGGTTAGGGAAGCAATTTCCGAACCAATTGCAGTGCCTGTAATGAATGGACATGACTTGGATCAGGGGCAATGTTTCTAGCGCTATCTAGTGGCAAAAAGTTAAATTACACACCACAGTTTTTTTTTTTATTAATCAAAATATAATGAATCCCTTCCAAAGCTAACCCCCCCCCCCCCCCACCCCAGTTACCAAGCAACAATCAACAGATGGAAAAAAAAAAAACAGTACAAAAAAATCCATGAATAAAGTTGCCTTAGGGACTAATTTTTTTTTTTTTTTTTTTTTTTTTTTTTTTTTAAATATGTATGAACATATATTACCGTTGTAGTACATAAAGGCTTACAATTGATGGGACACGCACAAAAAACCAAAACAGAAAAAATACACCTTTATTTCCACATAATATATTGCCGCCATACATTGTATTAGGAACATAATTTAAATGTTGTGATAGCCGGAACTGATGGGCAAATAAAATGGGTGGGCTTTATTTATAGTAGCATTGCTTATTTTTAAATTATGGGGGATGGAATTGGAGAAATGGTGTATTTACTTTTGTGTGTTTGCCTATAAAACGCATAGAAAATAAAGTAATTACTGAAAACAAGTATCGCCCACGTAAAGCTTAATTTGTGTTGCAGAAAAAAACAAAATAAAGTTATTGGCAAATGAATGAGAGGAGCGCAGATGGGAAAATTGCTTCCGTCCTGAAGGTGAAAACACCTGCGGGCTCATGTGGTTAACGAAATATGCAAAAAAAAAATTGCGTTTGCATTGTGATTTAAGCTTTAGTGAGTCCCTGAGCTTCTTAAAGTGACACTGAAGTGAAAAAAAAAACTTACCACATAATGAATTGTATGTGCAGTATGGATAATTTAATAGAACATTAGTAGCAAAGACAAGTCTCATATTTTTATTTTCAGTTATATAGGTGTTTTTACCTGTTTTTCTATAAAATTATCTAATATTTGAATTTTACAAATTACACTCTGTATTTTACATGATGAAACAGAGCAGAGCTAATGACCCTTTGAACTTCCTGGCAGAAAAACCTTAAACAAGAAACCGTGAGCGACAGGTTGAGATAAGTGCTTCAGAAAATAGCACTGTAGCTGACCCAAGTTGGGTTGGAGAGCTCAGAGCAGCTCTTTTGCATAAATAACTGAAGTTTCTTAAAGCGGAATATAACCCTGCATTTCAACTTTGCTCTAAAACATTATTTACAGCATATTATATAAACAAGCATTTTTTTTTTACTAGACCAGCATTGGAAGGGTTAAACACAGACGTTTCAAGTTCCGTGGAGAGATATGCAGAAGTTCAGATTGTTACATTCTATGTATCTATTGATAAACAGTTACACACTCTTTGGCTGTCCTCCAAGCTCCTTCTCAGTGAGAGAGATGAGTCACATTCAACACTTAGATACATTTATGTAAACAAAATGTATCTTTTTCAGGTTCGGATGCGTCTGCAAAAATCTCAAGGAACTTTAAAGCCCTGTGTAACCCTTCCAATGCTGGTCTAGTAAAAAAAAAAATGCTGGTTGCATATAATATACTGTAAATAATGTTTTAGAGCAAAGTTGAAATGCAGGGATATATTCCGCTTTAAAGGGGCACTATGGTGAAAATCGTTTAAATATGTGCAAACATATACAAGAAGATATATAAGAAGTAAGTTTTTTTCAGAGTAAAATGTGCCATAAATTATTTTTCTCCTATGTTGCTGTCACTTACAGTAGGTAGTAGAAATATGACAGAAGCGACAGTTTTTGGACTAGTCTATCTTTTCTTAGGGGATTTTCAGGTATTTATTTATTTTCAAAAGCCCTTAGTGAATGGCAGTTGCTCTGTCCAAAAAACTGTGTAGCGAGCAGGGAAGCTGGCCAGCATCACTGTTTAAGTCCTTTTTAGGGAATATCTTTATAAAGAATAAAGGCCTGGCTGAGAATCCCCTATGAAGAGATGGACTAGTCCAAAACCTGTGACTTCTGTCAGATTTCTACTACCTACTGTAGGTGACAGCAACATAGGAGAAAAGTAATTTATGGCTCATTTAACTCCGGAAAAAACGTACCGAACTTATTTGTCTGCACATATTTAACATTTTACATTTTTTTGCCATAATGACCCTTTAACTCTTCCTGTACTGGAAACAATATGTGTATATATCATATCTGAGCTACTAATGTTCTATTTCTTAGCTGTATTACACCTGCAATTCATTCTCATAAGTTTATTTTCACTTCATCTTCCCTTTAAAGAGTTTCCTATTTCTCAAGTGTTCTCAAACTTAATCATTAGATATAATTGGTTGTATTCACACAAAAAAATGATAAAATTCCGTGCACAGTGCCCTGGTTATAGCTGGTATTTCAAGGCCTGGATAATGTCAATGCAATTAGGATAATGCAATCCATTCCAGAGTTGTGAACATGACCATACGATTGTATGGGCAGTGAGTTCACATGCAGAATGTTTGCACAATGCAACGCGTATACTATGAACTCATCCTAATGGTTGCGTCCATCACTCATTTAAGACAGTTATATTATAAAAAGATATAATTATGTGCATGGTGCTTTTTCTTAGAGACATGAAATGAGATTTAAGCATAAACTCCCCTGTACTGATTTGAACCTACTCCCAGGACTAATTAGATTTGGAAGGTTAATGTCACCTGTCAGCTAAGTTTTATTAATCACTAGTTTTGGAATGTGATTTGCCCTACGTAAAGATCTAGTCCTGCTTATGATAATTCCAATTCCAGTATACCTACAGTCTATAAGCTCATCTCTACAGGAGAGACCAACATCCGTTTCCATAAACGAACCACTTTTCCCCTGAAGACTGTACATTTTCAGTGTGCACGACACCTTTTTTTTAAGTTTTTATACCCTCATTACCAATGTCACTTCACGTGAAAATTAAAAACTAAATAAATAAAAACGAAGGGCTAATATGGTTGGTCCATATAAGTTGAATTTCAGTGTTGTTGGAGAACTGCATTCCTGTCTGTATTCAGTTGCTGAGTGGGTCAGTCATGTGTGACAATACATATTAAATTTCAAGAATCACAGAAGGTAACATGTCTTTGTAATTCACAGGAAGTAGGTGTGGCCAGTTTAAGACCAACAATAAATTACAGACTTCTGAAGTGATGGGTACACAGCTGCAGCAACCACTACTATATTGAGGTGTTTTCAGTTTCAAAAGTTGCATTCCAGGGATAATACTTATACCAGTGATTTACACTAGTCAACATGATCTCTGAATTTTCCATGGTTAATTTTGTGTTTAGTTGAGCTTCAAGTCCACTTGTTGTTTGCCTCACCTTGCATGCACAGTCCTGCAACATATTACGGTATGTTGCAAATGGGGCGAAAAACCAGTGTAAGATAATTTTTTGGAATGTTTCCCAGTGGGTGATACACTTGGAGTATTTAGTGATATTTGCTGATGCTACTTTTATTTGTGGCAGTGCTGGGTCTGTAATACGTTATGTTGCCAATTTTTGGATGTATTTCTGTAGTAGTTCAGAGGAGCTTCTAAGATGGTATCATAGCACGGGAAGATGCCCTTTTTGGTGAAATACTAGACATTACACAGATGTAGATCTGTTTAGATTTGTAATGTAGGAAATGTTTGATTTGTGGATATGGATAGAATTCTGAAATACGCAACTGGTAGGAATCATTTATTTCTCATAATTTTTATTTTAGTTCATATGAGCAAGCTTTGTACATCTTTTGTACTTGCGGCTATAAATTTTGTAATATTATCTATTAGCAAGGGAAAAACTAACAAAAGGATTTTAGGCTATAAGATCTGTCGCATTAGAATGTGAGACTAGGTATTGCCAAGAGTTTATAGTGGTTTGGATTGTCGGAAATATATGGCAATGGGTGTTTTGGTTAATCATGATGGCTAGCAGATAACCTCTTAGCTGCCCTTGGAGAATATTTTCCTCTGAGGGCCCATAGTGGTTTGTCAGATGTCTTCCACCAGGCTTTGGAGAGCTCAGTATTACATGCATAATAAAGGATTTAACCTCCTTAGCGGTAATCTCGAGTCAGGCTTGGGAAGTATATTTCCAGCTCAGAGCAGTTATCCTATGCCTGAGGGCCCTTTTCCACTAGCAATCGCTAGCATTCGCGCTGAACGCTAGCGATTGCGATTCAGCAAAACTAAAAAAATTCCGGGCGATTTCCCGACGTTTGCAATTGTGATTTTGCTATGCTATGCACTGCATAGCAAAATCGCGGCAAAAATCGTTCCGCGGCGCGATCGCGATCAAGTAAAAAACGAATCGCGATAGTGGAAATTATCTACCGCGATTCCTATGTTAAAAAGCAAACTGTAGCGATTTTAAAATCACTAGCGGTTTGCGATTAAGCAATCGCAAACGCTGTAGTGGAAAAGGGCCCTGAATGAGTTATATGCAGGATCTGCTGCAGATCTCTGTGTTTTTTTTTTTTTTTTGCATGCTTGTATTTAGGGTCTAAAAGCTTGTGAATAAATTTCACGGCTTTTAGACCCTAAATCTGGAAATGCCAGGGAGGTAAATACAAGGGACCCCCATGCCCCCTTTTTCTCAGGAATTTTTAATGTGTTAAGTGCTGTTCTGTGATGTTTACCTTTCCAAATAGACTGATTATCCTTTTCATCTTCATAAAGGCTGAGGAGATTGGTAAGTTTATTGTCCTCAAGATGTATGTGATTTTTGGAAGTGTTTGCATTTTGCATGTGGCCAATCTACCTGCTCAAGATAGATGATGGGATACTAACTCTTATAGTTTCTTGTTTAAGATTTTGGAGAAGGGAATCATAATTGGCTTTATAACAGAAGCAGTGGAGTGTTGTATCGTGTTAGCCATCAGTAAAAGCAAAATGATTTGAATTGGGATGATACCATTTATTGGCTAACTTAACCTGGTTTAAAAAGTCTTAATTTTATAATAAGATACTTTGGAAAAATTGTCTAGTATTGTCAGTAGCAGGGGTAGGGATGACAAGGGGTCGGTAATTGCCAGAATAGCATCGTCGGCCAAAAGCACTATTCTATGGTTGGTACTGTTAATCTCTATGCCTTTTATGTAAGCATATTCCTGTAGACTGCATGCTTCACTGTATGCATCGGACAAGGAACATGCAATGCATCTTTTTTTTTTTCATACTTTTGTGTTGTGATCCTATTTTTCAGGATGTGCGACGTAATGTGTATAGTGTGAAAGTACCCTAACAGCGCATAGTCAGTGCATTAGTGCTGGTGCTGAATATGAGTAGCTGCCCTGTGCAGCTAATTATACCTTCAGCAAGGTGAATGTTTCTCCGCAGACTCATAGATACATAATGAACTCCTAACATGGTTCTTGCTATACTGTCGCTGGGGGTCCTTTCATACTGCGGCCGCTGTGTTGCGTTACAACAGTCCATATAATCATATCCCAATGCAATTATGTTTATATGATATTTTCACATCGGGTGCAGCGGGCTCCTTAGGAGAACTTGCGCATTTATAATGGCAGATAAGCATACATTTATTATACTGTTTGCATTGCACCACAATTCTAACGCATTATGTCACTTTTCACCACCGTTGCATTGCAATCTTATGCATTTAGTGTGAAAGGACCTTAAGGCTGCAGAGTACAGCAGTTTTAGCTTTTTGTCAGTTTTGGAAAATTTTAAGGTGGCCATACTTCAAACGACTTGGCGGATTGACCAACCGATTTGATTATTATAATCAAATCCAATGAAAGTTGGAGCCAACGAGTGCATGCCCAATTGATAATGCAACTGATTTGTGGCCGAAATTGGTTGCATGAATCAGTTTGACATGCTGAAAAATGTGGGGCCAACTTGCCTAATCGGGTGTGTGGCGGTAACAGCGAATGATATCGGATGTTATGGGGGCGCATGTGTGACGTCACATCTGCTCCCACGTGTACGCTGGAAACTGTGGGGTGGGTACATGGACGAAGGACTGCCCCCGGAGCCAGCAGAGGACAAGCAGCGCCCATGGACAGTTAATGTATAGCTTGCACTGGGCATCGGGGGGGGGGGGGGGGGCACATTAGGGGGACAGCGATGAGGCGTTGTCACAAGGCCAATTCAGGATTTGGTAATCAGCCTGTGGTGTATGGGCAGATCTCTAAACGGATTTGATTCGAGAGAGATTTCTCTTGGTTGAATCTGCCCGCCATCACTAGATGTATGGCTACCTTTAGTTGGCTGCTGATTTAAACAGATCTTTTTTTTTTTTTAATAACATCTTGCAAAAAGACCTGCAGGTAGGCGCAGCACCCATCTGTGTGTTTTTTTTTTTTTTTTTGTTTTGTTTTTTGTTTGTTTTGTTTTTTTGTTCATGAATGAAAGTAGAATTTCTCTTTAATCACCAAGTATTCACATTGTCCACAATGCATCACTGGACATTTTCAATCTGTTTCACTATTGAAGGGAACGGGAGGTTAAAGCAAGATTTAATTACTGCGATTATTTCCACTAAAGACAGCAGTGATCAGCTTAGTAGTTTACAAACATTCATTCATTTCCTGCTTATCTGTGGCTTGGTAAATAGGATTGATGTCTATTTATTTAGCCATACTAGTATGTTGGCTTTCTTTCTCTGGGTTATCTGTTACAATTTAAATGTTACTAACTGCACTGTCAAGGGAATATTGCACTTGCTCTCCTAGCCAGATATATACATTTCCCTCCCCAACACCAAGTTTCTAGAGCTTGTAGAGAGCCACAGTATTACAACATGCATACAGACAGTTTCAGACAGACTGGTTCGTCCTCATCCGTGCATGGCATAGATTAATGTGGTAGGATTTGAAATGCCCAGAGTTAAGTTGTCCAGCAAGCTCATAGTGAACCAAAAATATATCAGTCGAAAATGTATGCATAAAGAGTTTATACTTATTTTTTTTTAGGGTATCCACACCAGGATTGCTACCTTCATTTCCCCCCACTAGGCTCCATTTCCCCACAATCAGTCCGGGACTAGGCCCCAACCACCAGTGTGTGACGACTTTGAACTGGATATTCATCGCCCACGCATGCGCAGTTTGCTCTTTTGGATGCCACTCTGGCCAAACTCCTGGAAGCCTTCATGATCTCTCTGTGATCATTAAGGTGCTAGGTGCACAGCCAGAGCGCGTTCAGGAGCGAACTGTGCATGCAAAGAATATCCGATTCAGAGGTTGCCAACTACTTGTGGAGGGCCTGGCCAAGGCATAGCCAGGGACTGATGGGGGGGAGGGGGGAGCAGAGGCAGTGATCCTAGTGTGGATACCTTCTACAAGGTATGTCTATACTCCTTTTATGCTTACATTTTCAGCTTGGAAAAGAATGTCAGATTGTAAATGTTGACAACTGTGGCTGTGTAACCTGAACAATCACTTTGTTAGTTTTTATATTCAATTATCTTCATCTGGCAATAAAGTAAATAACTGACAAACCGCTCGACAATACACTGCACAATAATTGCCTTTTTAAAAGTCCTGCTCTCTAGTAATGTAGAATTACAGGGTTAGATGACTAATAGGAAAAAGTAAAGGGAAGTGTGCCTCACATCCTATAGTTTTAAACTAAAAATAGGTTAGTAGAATGACGCTCTTTTCAATTGTTCTACAGAAATAATACATTGTTGGAGACCTTGGCTGCTAACATATACATTTTAGGAAAAATGTGCAGTTCTTTCTTTGTTTCTATGATCCTTTTTATATCTGGTAACCCTCTTGAAATCTGCTGTATACAAGGTTTGTTCTAAATACTCTTCTTCAAAGCCTTGAAAATTCTTATTGCGTTTATCATTCCTGCATCTTATCACAAATCCATGATAAATGAGAATAATGAAAAGAATACCATTACCTGATGAGTCAGGACTCCATGCTCTGTCAGCTGATCACATGACCAGTGCTGAGATATTCACATGGCGACTGTCCAGGAGCGGATCACATGCAAACATAGCCCTGACTGGGGTCGACTCTCTGCATGCTTATCAGTCTTTAAGCCTCTTAATAGAATAGTTGCATTGATGGCTTCTGGATAATTGCTATGTTCCTAAATTAAACCTGGTGCTCCCTTAGGCACCATGCCTAGATTAAAATGCTGCAGGTCAAGTAATATGCCAATATGAAGAGTGGCTACATCCACTTCTCCGTCACCAATTTGAAATAATTTATCTTTCTCGTCTCGCTTTTTTTTCTTCTTCTTGCTGCCTACCCTGTTTGACCTGGCATAATTCCCTAAAACATGTAAAGAGGAACTCCAGTGAAAATAATGTAATAAAAAAGTGCTTCATTTTTACAATAATTATGTATAAATGATTTAGTCAGTGTTTGCCCATTGTAAAATATTTTAAATCCCTGATTTATATTCTGACTTTTATTACATGGTGACATTTTTACTGCTGGCAAGTGATGTAGCTGCTGCTTGCTGTTTTGGCAGTTGGAAACCGCTGTATTTCCCACAATGTAACAGGGTTCACTGACAGGAAACTGCCAGAAGTACCTCGGTACTCAGAGCTTCTTGTGGGAGGGGTTTCACCACAATATCAGCCATACAGCGCCCCCTGATGGTCTGTTTGTGAAAAGGAATAGAATAAGCATACTGTACTCCAGCCGCTGTGGATGGGTTTGGCTTTTCAGAGATGCAGATACATATTCATATTCATTTGCTGAACAGATGTGATGCATCATGGGAGTTTATTCTTGCTCAGGAGAAACTAAATAATTGTGAATGTCTTGTTTTTTAAAAAGGGAAATATACATTTTATTAAAAGATGGCTGCCCGCATGACAAAGATGGCAGCCCCCATGAATCACAAACATGTGCCTGTTCTTTTAAAACAGGGTGGGTAAGAGATTATATTACCTATCTATTCTAATTAACATAACTAATGTAACTTGATGACAGTATGTTTGTTTAGGCTGAAGTTCCCCTTTAAAAGTATCTTATGATACAATGAAACTGTCACTTGTCCTTTAGGTTTTTGACTTTTAATTGTTCACTTATATTTTTCTGCTTGCTTGCTCCCCATATTTATTTCTTTTAAGCCATATTTTTTTTCTTTTAATTGCTGCTATTGGCTATAGCAGCAATCATTCACTTTTAAATGGGTGTGTGCATATTCACAGGCATGTGCAAGTATAAATGTGTGCATCGGCGGCTTTCATTTTTGGATGTACAATCTACGTCCAGGAATGGTAATTGGTTAAACAATACCAGTTTCATGTCGATCCTTCTGATTTTTCTGGCTCCAGTAGAGTGTAAAGGCTGGGATTCACTAGAGTGGTTTTGCACGCGTTTTTGGATCTGCAACAATTGCTGGCGATTTTTATTTTATTTAAATAAACAAACAAAAAACCCTACCCAGTGACTGTCAATGGTAGGGAATCAGATTTTGTGTTTTGGAATTTATTTCATAGCTTGCACTCTGTTATACATTTTATTCATCATGTTACATCCGTCATTGTAAGCACCCGTTCTGTATTTTGTACAAGTGTCCATATTTGATGTGTATCATTGTCTGTATCAAGATGTACCCCTTCTTTTCCTATTTTGTACAGCGCTAAGGATTATGTTGGCGCTTTATAAATTAATAATAGTAAAAACAATCGCAGGACATAAAGCATTTTGGGTGTGTTTGCGCTCTAAGGGCTCTTTTACACTACATGCTATTCCAATTTCACATTTTTATGCAATTTTGCATGCAATTCCAATTTCTTGTGTGATTTAAAAAAAAGAAAAGTCCTGCATGCTGTTTTTTTGTGTTTTTCTTCATGTGTTGCTAGCATCCAGTAAATCAGAAATCGGAATTGCAATTTGCAGTGTAAAAGAAGCCTAATGCAAAGTATACAAGTGCTGCAAAGTTGCTTTTGAATTGCTTTTCAATGTGATTTTGCAGCAATGGGGGGGGGGGTTGTCTTTGTTTACTTTGTCGATTGAAGTTTATAATAGGTACCATGAGTCCTGAGGTCCAGGTTCTGTGCGTAACCCTGCCTACTAGCAGAAGAGGTCACAGGGGCTTCACTTATTGGAGCTAGAGAAGGCCCTATGGCTGGAGCTGGACTTTGGGACATATGGTAAGTATAATAAAGTTTTTTTTAAAATATAAAAGAAAACAAAACACAAATCGGAATTGCTGTACAATGCTTCAAAGAGCCGGCACTTGTGAGTGCAGTCACGCTAGGAATCGCTGAAAACGGTGCTTGTGCAGTTTAAATGCGCTGCAGTGATTCCTAGTGGGTCCCAGCCCTAAACCACACAGTGGAAGGTGCTGAATTCACCACCTGGCAGCTGCTCCCATCCACGGGTTGGACACCTGCTAGTACTGGGCACAGGTGGTGAACAGGCATAACCCGCTCCCCCACGAATCTTCAACTGGGCTTGGTGGATATTTTCAGACACATGTCGCCACGTGTCAAATGTGACACGCATGGTGTTACTAAACACTGCTGGTAATTACAGCTGAATGTGTGGACAGCAGCTGGGAGACTGAACTGCCTGAAAAGCATGCAGTTAAACCTCCGGCTGAGAAACATGCAGCTAATGCAGTCAGACTTCAGTCAGTGCCCCTGATGTGCATGCTTGTTTACGTTCTATGGTTAAAAGTATTTATTAATTGTTTCATGTGGTGTTTTCTGTAAATTTTTAAATAAAAATATATGTAAATAAGAAAAGAAATACATTCTCAAAAATACCCCCATCCCCCTCCACTTTACCATACAATAGCACTGCATTGTCTACTGCTTAACAGAAGACTTAAGTCATGTCGTCTGCTCCAGTGAACCATTTACAAATAGATGGAGAAAAAGTAGTTTTAGTAACAGGTTTCACCTTCCTGGGATTGAAGATTTCTGCAGACGGTGACTGCAGCTTTGAGATTAAGGGATGGCACACACTGCAATCAGGGCCGGATTTGTACTTCTTACCGCCCAAGGCCGACTATTACCAGCCGCCCCAACCAACCCAACCGAAACCGTATCGTACCACCTCTCTCCACACATACAGACACCCAAAACATTTTGGGCCGATGGTGTCCACTATTGCGGCTAGTGCTGAGGTCTTCATGGCAACGTGAAGTGAATCAATCATGTCACACGGGGGAACTGGTCAATCAAGCGATCTACAGGTGGTGGGAGCCTTCCACCACACACACATTGTCAAAAGTGGCTCACAATTGGACAATGGGTGGGGTCAGCAACAGTAAAAGTGAGGCCTGTACCCACTGCTGTCTCCAGGGTAACAGCGCTGGCCAATCAATAATTAAGAAATGGGTACTGTGAGAGGCTGCCTTCTGTATTCTGTAATATTTGCTGGTGCGGCCCCTGGTCCTTTCATCCCCCACATCAAGTACGTGAGAACCGGCCTTCTGTAACTGCCTGCAGCTGCTGCTATGTCATTGGACAAGGTCTGGCTTTTTGCTAGTCACACACTGTTCACAAACGTTTGGTTAACGGACTGCAGCTGCCTGTAGCACAGCACAGGCAGATGCCAGCTGGTACTAATAGTGCAGTTATCCTGACCACTTTCATTTGTTTGGACACTTGCAAATAATGCCCACTGTCTGCAGGCCGCCCCTTGTTTATCTGGTGCCCTAGGCCATGGCCTATGTGGCCTTCCCAGAAATCCGGCCATGACTGCAATAGCTTTTTAAGCACTAGTGATTTAATAATGTCTTGCTAATGCAATGCTATTGGTGAACTTTATCAAATCATATTGCTCCAGTGAGAACAAACTCATAGCATTGCATTAGCAAGAGCTTTTAACCTCCTTAGCGGTAATCCCGAGCTAGGGTTGGGGCGGAAAACTGCAGCTCAGAGCGGTAATCCTGACCTGTGCTCGAGGTAGCAGCATGATTTTTTTCCAGGTTTTAGGGTCTTAAAGGGTGCAAAAAAAATTGCACTGTTTTAGACCCTAAAATCCGGAAAGAATCATAACGCCAAGGGGTTAAAAGCACAAGCACTTAGAAAAACCTCTTGTAATGTGAACTAGCCTTAAAGAGACTCTGTAACAAATTGTTTATCTTTATTTCTTCTATGCTATAAGTTCCTATGCCTTTTCTAATGTGGTCTGGCTTACTGCAGCTTTTCCTAATTGCACAGTAGCTGTGTTATCTCTGTTATATGATCTAATCTTCTCTCTATAGTCGGCACAGTCAGGCTGAGGCAGTCAGACTGGAATGTGCAGGGCTGCTTGTGATTAGCTAGAAGCTGTACACACCCCCTGCAGGCTCTGTGTGACTAACACACTCTGCTTAGCTGAGCCTATTAGAAGCTGGTTAGTTTGTTTGTAAACACTGCCTAAAACTGGCAATTACAAGCCAGGTTTGCAGCAGAGAATGGCAGAAACAGCACAGAGGGGACCAGGAGCACATAATGAATAGAATGGTATGCTTTTTATTGTAAGAATTTCAGAGTACAGATTCTCTTTAAGAGATGCTTGTTGTTTGGGAGAAAAGCTATGGCAAGTTTGGACAAGATACTAAAGGATAGACATGTCACTTTACCAACCAAGATCAGGACAGTTAGAGGCGAGCTATGGTCCTCCCAGTAGTAACATATGGCTGTGAAAGTTGTATTATAAATATGGTCATGCATAGAAAAAGTGATGCTTTTGAAGATATGACCAGTCAATACTTATAATAAGGCCAGAGGGTTCACTTGAAGGGCTGATACTACTATTAAAACTTAAATAATTTGGTGACATAATGAGAAGACCAGATTCTTTGGAGAAATCATTAATGCTTGGAAAAATTGAGGGCAAAAGAAGAGGAATGATAGAGGCTGAGATGGATAGACTGCATGTGTGACTCTCTGAACATGACTGTAACAGCTGAAAGAAGCTGTGATTGACCATATGTACTTATGCACGCCAGATGTCTTTTACGAGTCTTAGTCGACTGAACGAATGAGCATAGAGGAGAACATTGCATGAGCATCACAGATTTGCATTCAATGTGGGCTAAGAAGGAACTTATGGGTTTTTAGAATGCACATAAAACCGCATTGAAAAACTCATCCCAATGCAATTTTTTTAATTGTTTAAATTAAAATAAATGTGTCTGCCTCTAAATGCCTGTCACTTCAGGTTCCCTTTAATATCTTCTTTATCTCTAACTCAGATCATGTTTGCAGATAAAGCATGTAAACCACTCCAGCCAGTATTAACAGAAGAAGCAGTGCTGTCACACACTGCAGGACATACTTGGCATTGTTTGCATTTCTTTTATCTATTTTTCAAATGAATAAAAATGTTTTTGACAAGATTGCTCTGATAAGTGGATACTCTGAGCCATTTATAAACGTTTTTTTTCTTCCAGCCCAGAAGACTTGTCTAGCTGCAGATCCAATCTGTGTCCATCAAAGCAAGTCTTTCTACTGGATCTTTACAGTGACTGCTCCTGTGCAGTAGGTGGATAACACCAGCTGAATTCACCTGGCTCTAACAAGCCTGTTTGCTGGGAAATATTCTTCCCAGCAATTATGTCATATTGTTTCCTTTCAGTAAGTTCTGATGTGGAGCTGACAAGTGGAAAGTATTAGCGGGAGGCTTCATTCTCCTTGCTCTAAGGAAACATTCTGATCACAATGAGTGTGCCATTAGGCACATCCTTTTAGCACCTGTGGACAAACAGGCAGCAGAGATATTTCATGGGATTTCATTGATAACATCTTCATAACTGATGTGACAAAATAAGTATTTACAGTACATAAACAAGTACAGGAGTAAATATCACAACCAATACACAACTGTAGATGGACAATAGTATTTCTTGTCATTGGCTGTGATTGTTGTGTGTGACTTTTGTGGTTATTTGTATTTATTTTGCACAGAAAACCTTTGCAGAGCCAGGGGAGACATTACAGCATTAAACAGTGGAGCTATAAAGATGGTGGAATAAGCAATGGTGAACAGATGGATCTTAAACGCCTGTTTGAATGTGTAGGCAAGCATGATGGGGTTAGGGACTTCCTTTAGAGTAGGGGCTGCTCTGGAGAAGTCCTGGAGCCTCATGAGTGAGCAAGTGATGCGAGGGGGTGAACATCCATAGAATGGAGGAGTAGAGAGAGCAGGTTAGGGAGTATCTCTGGGCAAGATCTTAGATGTACGAAGGGGAGTTAGGCTTTATTCACATTATAAATCTCCAGGCGTTATCGCAAGCGCTGAGCGATTTGAGTTTTTTTGTAAGCACTTTTCCCTGCTCTTTGTGCTTAGAAAAAAGCTTATTCTAAGCGCTTTTGCAGAGTGATTCGTTTTTTACTTCCTGTGTTGTTAACAATGTTAACCTATGGAACCGTTCACATGCGTACTTTCGTACGGATCCGTTGCATACGTTCCGCTGAATGGCACGCAACTTTGCTGCAGTACCAAATTTTCCGGACCGCTGAGCCTAGCTTAATGGAAACTGAAGATGAAGCCCTGCATTGGGGGCAATGAGAGAACGGAACATTTCTTCACACTAGTGAAGAAACAGACTGTTTAAGGGCCAAAATCCACTGGGGGTGGTGGTGTGGGGGGATGTGGGGACACTCCACTGGGGGTGGTGGTGGGGACGCTCTACTGGGGGTGGGAGTCTGGGGACAACTGTGTACCTGAGCAAGGGGACGGGTGAGGGAGAGAGGGTTTCTTACTAGGCTTCCGTCTTCTTCCCAACGTCGCGTCATGTGACTACCAAACTCCCCCCCCCCCCCCCTCCTCCTGGGATGAAGGAAGTGCGGTAGTCATGTGATGCAATGTGAGCTGCAAGGAGGAAGACAGAAGCGTGGTAAGTTAACCCTCCCACACCTGCCCGCTCAGGTGGATGGATCGAAGTGAAAACTGATCTGATCGACCAGTTATCAGATCGGTTTTCACGGATCCTTTAGCCAGTGTGAATGAAGCCTTTACGGATCTTGTGAAGTGGAAACCGGATCCACGTTAACTGATCCATTTGCTTTTTAAAATCCAATGATCTGGGCCTTAGTAATTGCAGTAGTCCAGATGCAAGATGACCAGAGCCATGAATCAGATGACTGGCATTGTCAAGGGCTGGGTACGGCCAAATTTTGTTGATGTTGCAGAGATGGAAGTGGCAGATTCTGGAATCGTTCTGGATGTGGGGGGTGAAGGAGAGTGATGTATTCATTCAGCATCAATACCTAAGCAATTTTGGTGAGTTTAACCACTTAACCACCCCAAAGGCAGTTTTACCCTAACTGACAAGAGCGATTTTCACCTTTCAATGCTTATCCCTTTCATTTGCCAATAGCTTAATCACTACTAATCACAATATAATGATCTATATTTGGTGTTTTTCACCACCAATTGGGCTTTTTGGGGTGGATATTTGTTTTCAGTAATTACTTTATTTTCTATGCATTTTAACCTCCTTGGCGGTACGGACGAGCTCAGCTTGTCCATTTACACCAAGGAGGATTGCTCAGCCCCTGGAGGGTCTTTTAACTTACTTTTTTTTTGCTAGCTACATGTTCTGTCCGATTGCCGCTGCTACCTGCCAATCGGCCGCGATGCGCCGCTAAAGGGGCTGTCCCCCCCCTCCCTGAAACGCCTTGCGCACCCAGGCGAATCACCGCCAGGCTGAACAATGGCAAGGATCGGAGCTCCCCATGATGTCATGACGTCATGTCCAATCATCACCATGGCGACGGGAAGAGCGATGATTGGAAGTCACGCTTCTCGCGGGATCTCGACGCGTAAGTATGGCCGGCGGGGATTGGGAGGGTGGATGCGGACGGCGTGGCATACTGCTGTAGCTAGCAATACGCTAGCTACAGCAAGCGGAAAAAAAATATTATTTAACAAAATGGGTAATGCGTACTTATGTACGCATTACCCAGAATGCCAGGGAGGTTAAAGGGAAAAACAAGGAAGAAATACACTATTTCTCTAATTTCATCCCCTATAGTTTTAATATAAACACTGCTACTGTGCATAAAACCCACACATTTTGTCTGCCTATTTGTTCTGGTTATCACAAGATTTTAATTATGTCCCTAGTACAAAGTATGGTGACAATATATTATTTGGAAATAAAGGTGTATTTTTTCTTTGGGTTTTTTTTTCCCACTATTTTCACATGCACGGGAATGCACGTGTGTCACGGAACAGCCGTGAGAAACGAGATCGCAAACTGTTTATTGCACCGATTGCCATTGACGTGCTAGACCTAGATTGGTTGTGTAGTCGCGCAAGCGATCAGAAAATGACATTTTTGTATTCCTTTTTTTTTAACCCAGAGATCTGTCCCCCTGTGAGCAAAGCATTCCCCTCACCCCTCAGGAATGTCGCAAGTGGCCAGATTCCCTGCAGGGACCAGCTCATTCCCCCCACAGCCAAATGGCCTCATGAAAAGAGCCAGGAAACTGGCTTCCCAGGGGGGCCCTGAGAGAGCCAGCCGGGGCGGCACCGACAAGGACAGACAGGAATGCATGTGATGTATGGTTTCTTACCTATTATATGGAGACCGTGTATCGCACAGCTATAAAATTCATATAGTCTTATTCGTTAAAGTCTGCCCAACGCGCTGATATAACATTCATGGCAATACCTCGTCCAGTTATTGCGGTATGAATCTTCTCAGGAACCTGACCCGCTGCCTTCGCCATGTCCGATGTCATATTAATCGGTATTTTCTGACTATTAGGAATCTGCTATCTACCTAAATATGACATGTACCGTTTGAGTTACGGCATTTTAGAAGTTTAAGCCGAAATCTCTCCCCAGGGACTTGAACTGTGGTTGGTTGGTAACTCAGAGGGGGCCGGCATTGCCACACCCCCAAACCAGCTTCATCAAAAGCACATGGCCAGCAGGCGGACCTCTCCTCCAAATTCCATCTGTATGAGAGCCTGTCTGCTGCCAGCCAGAGGACACATGGCTAGCGGCCATCTTGTTTGGACTTTGCTCTGATCTTCAACAAAAGAATTTTACTGAATCTGAACTTTACAAGTTTTCCCACAAAAGGACATCTTCCATGAACCTAAGTATTTTATCCTTTTCTTTTCATACTGTGTTATCTAATGTCTCAATAATTGTTGATTTTAATAATTTGCTGTATATATTAATTATTTATATTGCACGTAAATAAAGACTTTATCAAAGTCGTTTACTGTTCCGCTACACCTGCTATACAGCCATACACAGAAACTGAACTCCGGTCTCTGAGGAGTCGCTACTATTATTGATATCTAGACAGAATACAGCGTGTTTTAACCGTTTTATTTGCAGGATCAGTCAGTCGGTAGGGACCACTGGCCCATACCAGTGGTGGTGGCAGATATACCCTGAAATAGTGTGTAAGTTGTAATTACCGTAACCTCACAGGCTCCCTTCTGGTTTGTCTGTGGCCAACTCCCAACGGTTTCTGCGCATTGACTGCTACCACAGTTTGCACGATCTGTGCGCTGGAACCGTTTGGAAGGCATTTTGCGTTCCAGCCACCAGATCTCCTGTGACATCGTTTGGCAGTGGTTGGGATCTGTGTTGTGCTGAAAGTATCTAAAATAGCGCTAGCGCTATCAAGAAACGAACTAATTCGTTGGTGTAGCTGGAATGCAATATATTTTTTATATATACAGAGAGACTGTGTAGCCAGTACCCCTTCCCAAAAGTTTTATTTTATTTGGCATGGAAATGTTCGGGAAGTACAAGAACATGTGCCTGGCGGACCTGCAAAATCTTTGCCAAGCGAGAGGCATTGACGTCGGCCGCAAGAAACAGGACCTGGTAACAGACTTGTACAGATGGGATAGCCAGCAAATGCGGGAGCTGGATGTGTCCGCTGAAGTGGATACCAGCCCATCTGACTCACGTCGAGGGGAAACAGAGACTGAAGATCCTGAGCGTACAGAGGTTGAGCAACCTGCGGGCAACAGTTACGCAGGAGACTGTCACTGTGGACCCCGATCGCAGAGTTTCTCCGAGTACTCGCCCGGAACCAGCCAGTACTGGAATGTCCATTTGTGCTGACCCGGTAATGCAGCTGGCATTACGAAAGCTGATGGACACTGACCTGGACAAGTACCTGTAGTACATGGCGGAGCAAAAGCGAGAAGAGCACCAGGCTGCAGAAGCACGAGAGGAACGGGAGCTCCGACAGCATGAGCTAAACATGGCAAAAGTGCAACAGGCCAGCCGGAGTTCACCGCCCAGCCTCCCTGCTGAAGGAGCATCACCCGTAAGTGCAAAATTTAAATTGACTAATATTGAAAAAGACATTGACATTGACTTGTTTTTGCGGTCTTTTGAAAAAGCATACCGTCAGTATCGTCTGTCCCAAGACCAGTGGGCCAGACATCTGACACCTTTGCTGCGCTACAAAGCGCTTGATGGTTTCGCAGAGTTACCTGCAAAAAAAGGTGATTATGCTGCTTTAAAAGACGCTATCATTACCAAATACCAGCTGACGCCAGAAGCCTATCGCAAAAAGTTCAGGTCCTGGCAGAAAAAGTCTTCTGATTCTTACCGAGATGTGGTCAGCAGCTTGCTCACCACACTCCGCCAGTGGACTCTAGGCCTCACCAAAGGGTCTTATGATGTCCTGGAGGACTTGATAGTCCTAGAACAATTTCTGAACATTTGCCCTGCTGATGTACGACAGTTTGTGCTGGAGCGCAAGGCTGCGTCAGCAACTGTCGCTGCAGACCTTGCTGAAACCTTTGCGACTACCCGGGTGCCTGACACACGCAGAACTGCACCATCCAGCTGGAGGGGAGGTCAGCCCAATACTCTGGCAGACTCTCCTGCCCCTGTGAGCCGTCATGCCACAGAGGCCACCCAGCGCAGCTGCTGCGCCCAGGCCTGTCACTACTGCCGCCAGCCCGGACACATGAAATTCGACTGTCCGGAGCGGAGGCAGACACCACCAGCACCTGGATCATCTATCACATGTACCTCACCCACAGCAGAGGCAACCAGCCAGCGAACCACAGCCTGGATCATCAGATTTTGTTCTGTTTGCCCGCGGAAAGGAAATCCGCGACTGAACCGACCAGCAGCAGCCTGTTAGAGTGAACAACAAGGTTGTCACCGGATTTCGAGACACCGGAGCTGACATCACGTTAGTACACTCACACCTTGTGCCAAAGGAGAGCATCAGCTCTAGCTGATCCCTTGCCCTTACTGGAGTAGAGGGCTTTCTTTTACACATAGCCCAAGCAAGAGTGAAGCTCAACTGGGGGGTATGGGTCCAAGAAAGGGTTGTTGGGGTTGTGAAGGATTCCCCGTCCCTGTGTTGCTGGGGACAGATTTGGGCAAGCTTGTGTCCTATTACGAACCTGCCACAACTGCCTTGTCGCGCCCACCAACAGGTACTTTATATACTTGGGGGTGCACCAGGGGGAGGTGGGTTGAATGTGTCCAGTTCAAGGGTACCAGGTTCAATAGTGCCTGCTTCAAAGGCACCTGAGTTTGATGCACAAACTGTCTGTCGTGATGTTGTAACTGTACCCGAGTTTAATGTACAACCTGTCTGTAATGAAAATGTGTCTCTACCTGTCACTGTCATTAAGGCATGTGCCAATGATGTGAAGAATGTTGATTATTGTAATGACAATGTTGTGCCTGTACTAGCAGTCACCCAGGGTGCTGCCAGAATTGTGGGCTCAGCACTGAACTCCTCTGTCAGTACTGACCCCAGCAAAGAGACCTTTCAGCTGCTGACTCCATGTGTCGTGGGCCAGCTGGTTGAAACTGACAGCGCTGTACTCACAGCAGCACTACAAAGTGACCCAAGCCTGGAGGCACTCAGGCAGCACGCCTCTGAGTCCCTCACAGATAGGGCCGCTTTCAAGGTGTACTGGGAAGGTGGGAGACTGTACAGTGAGTCTGTACAGCCCCCTACAGGTAGATCACATGCGAATACCAAATGGCTTGTGGTCCCGAGTGCGTTCAGGGGACATGTGCTGAAATCCGCACATGGTAATCCTCTGACAGGGCACTCAGGTGTCCGCAAGACAATTGCCTGTATTCGGAAACAGTTTTATTGGCCCAGGATGAACAGGAATGTAGCCAAATACTGCAAAGCATGTGCCGTCTGTCAAGAGCATGGAAGGTCCAGGGATTCCCGCAGGGTTCCGTTAGGTCCACAGCCACTTAGCAGGGAAACACTGCGTGGGTTGGCTGTTGACCTACCCAACCTACTGCCCGTTGTCAGCAGTCCTGGCAGACGCCACATCCGAATGCAGTGGCGCAAACGCCCTGTCCAGGTCGGGTCAAACCTGAGGGTAGTGGATCGCGACATGTCCAGGTGAACCGAGCCGCAGGCTCTAATGGGTTTTCCCGCCATACCGGCAGCTCGAGACCCGTCAGCCAGGTTAGCCGACACAAATCAGGCAGCCGACACCAAAATGCCGATGGGCTGTCCCGGTGCCAATGGCTGCTACGGAGGATGTCTTGGTGACACCCCCTACACAGCATCAGGAGGGGGAGGTGTCACGGAACAGCCGTGAGAAACAAGATCGCAATCGGTTTATTGCACCGATTGCCATTGACGTGCTAGACCTAGATTGGTTGTGTAGTAGCGCAAGCAATCAGAAAATGACATTTTTGTATTCCTTTTTTTTTAACCCAGAGATCTGTCCCCCTGTGAGCAAAGCATTCCCCTCACCACTCAGGAATGTCGCACGTGGCCACATTACCTGCAGGGACCAGCTCATTCCCCCAACAGCCAAATGGCCCCATGAAAAGAGCCAGGAAACTGGCTTCCCAGGGGGCCCTGAGAGAGCCAGCCTGGGCGGCACCGACAAGGACAGATAGGTATGCATGTGATGTATGGTTTCTTACCTATTATATGGAGACCGTATATCGCACAGCTATAACATTTATATAGTCTTATTATACCCCCAGTGACCAGGCTTCTTTTTTTTTTTTTTTTTTACAATTCAGCACACTGCAGCTTTACCAGCTTATTACTTGGCCATACAACTTAGCAGCCGAATTAATCTTGCCTCCTCTTCTGCCTACCAACAGAGCTTTCTGTTGGTGGTATCTGTTTGTTCCTGATGTGTCAGGTTTAATTTATTAACTTAAAAAGTATTTTTTAAAATTAAATTTTGCTTTTTTTATTTCCCTCCCTCAGAGATCCAGTACTGCGACCACCTCTCAGGCATCAGCCTATGAGAGGGATCCGATTTTGAGCCACTCCAGGGGACAGCCATGTGACAGGGCTGGTTCCAATATAGTGCTGCGCTAGATCGCAGCAAAAGAAAAACATGGGAGTTTATTTTCCAAAACGGCCTGCTAGTGATGCGTGTGCATGTGCACGTGCACATGCATTCCATGCAAAACTACGCCTACAGGACCTGATGCCAATTATGTTAAGTGGTCCTGTAGCTGCCACCCTCCCACTGCCAATCAGCGTTAGGCGGTCGGGAGGGGGTTAAAGGAGAAACCATCTAAAAATGTTATAACCATATTGCATCCACAGCTTTATCAATAAGCAAGGCAATACTAATTAGCTACTCCTCCACCACTGTTAAAAATGTGTATATGTTAGTTGCGGCTTTAAATTCAGACTACCATCATCTTTATTAAAAAAAAAAAATAAAAATAAAATGCAAACACAAGAAAAAATTGTTTATATTTGTGATTCTGTGAGCCTGTGTGTTAATAATCTCACCATGCAGCACAATCCTGCTTCAGTAGGATACCTTGGGAGGGAGAGGCTTCAACCTGCAATTAGTTAAATGAGTGGTTAAACTTCACATTACATTTTAATGTAAAATTCTAGTGCAATTATTGTGCTTTACCTGCAGTTCACCCCTAAGCTGTATCGCACCACAAGGTGATCATGGAGAAAACGGACATTATACTGGATAAGGGTTTATTGCAGGTCTCCAGTCCTGGATATCATTCAGGAATGTACATGGTTCTGTAAACCCACACTGGCTTTATGAAAAGTTGATTGCAGTTGGTTCATACACGGACAATAGCAACACTTGCTGAGTTAGAATATTAGTAGCTCTGTAGCTGCAATGCCCTTTTTGTGCCTGGTATTTTCCACCTTGCTACGTCACAACTACTTGCCCTGTCAAACTAGGGATGAACGAAAAGAGAAAATACCGTTCTGCCGGAAATCACGGATTCCGTCAGTGTTAAATTCCGTCGCTATGAAAATTCCGCCGGATTTGTACGAAAAATTTTAAAATTGCTAAAGTAACCCTGTTTATCCTATATGATAGCCCATACATATTAATTCCTCCCCTCCTCCCTTCCTCCCCTCCTCCCTCCTCCCCTCCTCCCCTCCTCCCTCCTCCCTTCCTCCCTCCTCCCTTCCTTCCTCCCTCCTCCCAGAGGGAGGAGGGTCTCATCTTCCAGGGGATTGTAGTAATTGTAGTATTTCAAAAGCCAGCTTACATACCGTGGCTGGGAATTGAACCCAAGCTGGGCTGGGAATTGAACCCAGGTCTCAGTGTGTGGTAGGTAACTCACTTAACCACTATACCACCACCAACACTACATGCTGAAGCCAGCCTAGCATGTACCATTATGATCAATCCAAGAGAAAAATTAGCTTGCTTAAGGATTTGTAGCATGTCAAAAGCCAACTCACATTGGCTGGGAATAGAACCCAGGCCTACCGCTCTGTAGGCTGCTATCCTAACCATTATACCACCAACACTACATGCTGAAACTTCTTGGAGCAGACTTACTACCTCCCTCCAAAAGACACATATACATCCCCATAAAATCATCAACAGCAACTGCATGCACAGTCTTTGTGGTACACAGTCTCTGTGGCACAATTGGTTAGTGCGTTTGGCTGTTATCTGCAAGCTTGGTGGTTCAAGCCCACCCAGGCATGGCCTTGCCTTTTGTGTTCAATAGTTGTCTGAAAGAGAACCACAGATAGCCAGGTAGATTAATCTCTCTCTCTCTCTCTCTCTCTCTCTCTCTCTCTCTCTCTCTCTCTCTCTCTCTCTCTCTCTCTCTCTCTCGTAGGGATGGTCACCGCTTTCTGCGGAATTGTATTTTCCAGAATGTTTAGGTGGAAATTGGTCACTTTGTTCCGTTTGGTCGGAACAGAATTGCTTTTTCAATCTGGCGGAATTCCGAAATTGCCTTTGAAATTCTGCCGGTATCCGTTGATGGTTTTAAGCTGAAAATTCAGTTCAATGGCATTATGTCCTAGAGAGAGAGAGAGAGAGCGAGAGAGCTC
The DNA here is from genome assembly GCF_040937935.1 of Hyperolius riggenbachi. Classification (NCBI taxonomy): domain Eukaryota; kingdom Metazoa; phylum Chordata; class Amphibia; order Anura; family Hyperoliidae; genus Hyperolius; species Hyperolius riggenbachi. Next base: position 361,619,365 of record NC_090648.1, on the reverse strand, counting down.
ATTTTTCTCTTGGGTATATCACAATGGTACATGCTAGGCTGGCTTCAGCATGTAGTGTTGGTGGTATAGTGGTTAAGTGAGTTACCTACCACACACTCAGACCTGGGTTCTATTCCCAGCCAATGTAAGTTGGCCTTTGACATGCTACAAATCCTTAAGCGAGCTATTTTTTCTCAAATGGTAGCTGCGCACAAAAACACTGGCAATCTGTATTCCACACTCCAAGTGGTAAGCGACACTCCTCCTTGGCAGGGCAGGCAAAATGCTTCACTTCAGTGAGACACCACCACCACACCCCAATACTCACCGTTATGAAAGACCCTCAGTTAGATGGGTCCACAGCGCTTGTGGGGTCATCTGGCCGCCCCCTGCCGTTTGGAAAAAGATCTCTTCCTCACCACTCACTGTTACAGTTGCCAGACAACCTGTGACCTGGACCCTGGACCAACTAAACATATGCTGAAATGCCCTGACCTGCTTGGTCCAGCATTTCACAAAATAGTAAATTGCTCTCTGCAAGCAGGGAGGTTTCCTACCTCTCTAAAAGAAGGAACCATCAAGCCCCTTCTTAAAAAACCTTCCATGGATCCAGATGCTATGAGCAGCTACAGACCTGTCTCCAACCTCCCCTTCTTAGGTAAAGTTATTGAAAAGGCTGTCTATCTGCAACTTGAAACCAGGCTGTCAGTAAACAACATCCTGGACCCTCTACAATCTGGCTTTAAGAAACACCACAGCTGTGAAACAGCCCTCATCCAAGTCTGCAACGATCTGCTCATGGCAAGGGACAGAGGGGAATGCTCCATCCTAATCCTGTTTGATCTCTCAGCGGCTTTTGATACAGTTGCCGCAGTACTCCTGCAGTCTGTTAAGCAGGATTTCATAGTCATCAGTGGATCAGTCCTCCAGTGGTTCAGATCATTCCTGACTGACAGAACACAGAGAGTATCCCTAGGTCCTATAATGTCCAAACCTGCACCTCTACAATTCGGAGTGCCACAAGGATCAATCCTATCCCCTCTGCTGTTTGCAATCTACATGTTGCCACTCGGTACACTTATCCTACGTCATGGCCTGACGTACCACTGCTACGCCGATGACACACAGCTATACCTGTCCTTCAAACCTGGTGGAACAGACCCTACCCCAAAAATAAACTCTTGCTTAGCTGAGCTACAGGCATGGATGAATGATAACTGGTTGAAACTGAATGCTGACAAAACTGAGGTCCTCTTTGTCCAAAGCCAGCACTCGCCATCAAAACAGCTCTATCCTAAAGCAACACCAATCAGGATTGGGAATTCAGACATAAACAGCTCCAACCTTGTGCGCAGCCTTGGCGTACTAATCGATGGGGAATTGAGTTTCAGAAACCAAATTTCATCTGTAGTTAAATCTTCCTCCTTTCATCTGAAGAACATTGCAAAGATTAAACATCTGATTCCCCCAGAGGATCTTCCAACCCTAGTCCACGCCTTCATCACATCACGGCTGGACTACTGCAATGCCCTTTATGCTGGCCTCCCCAAAAAGGACCTGCGTCGCCTGCAATTAGTGCAGAATGCTGCTGCCAGATTGCTAACAAACCAGCCTCGCCACTGTCACATTACACCGATCCTTCGCTCACTGCACTGGCTACCAGTAGAATGGAGAATACTCTTCAAGATTGGACTGCTGACATTCAAATCCCTGCACAATCTGGGCCCTGGATACATGAAGGACTTGCTGAAGCTGCACCACACCTCTCACAACCTCAGATCAGCAAGTTCTATAAACTTGGTCACTCCCAGAGTGCACCTCAAAAAATCTGGAGATAGAGCCTTCTGTCATGCTGCCCCTACTCTTTGGAACTCCCTACCACACCCAGTAAAGACAGCACCATCCCTGGAGCTATTCAAATCCAGACTAAAAAGCCACCTGTTTAGCCTGGCATTTCCAGATTAATAAAATTCTTCCTCTGTACCACGATGGTCGGAGCCATGCTTATGCGCTTTGAGTCCCACGGGAGAAAATCGCTTTACAAATGTTATTTGTTGTTGTTGTTGTTGTTGGTTCTTTTCACCTCAAAAAGACATATACCAGAGCTCCCATAGCGTAAAATTGTATAAAGGGTTTATTAATAAAAAAGTTGCACACTTAGAAACATATCCAGGGTATTTTCGCAGAGTTTTTTTGGGCTCCACCCCAAACGTTGTCCGCCAGGTTGGCTGTAGAGCGCTGTTTCTTTCGCCTTCCCCTCTGCGTCCACGTCCCTCCCCTCGGATAGTGATAAGGCCGCGTGTACTTGACCAGTTTTGTCGCTCTAGGCGACTCCTCAGAAGTTTGCACGGCCTGAACCTATCTGTTTTAAATACCCTCTGCCTGTTTAAAATCGCCCCCCCTCCCCTCCCTCCCTAACCCGGAAGTCATACCCCTTTCTCCAATGGCTGCCGTCCGTGTACCGGAAGTGACCTTCCCGGCCACTGGGCGGCACCTTCATGCGTCCCAAGGTGGTTCTCGTCTCGCCCAGTAGGACGAGTTCTTGCTCTCCTTCCCATATGACGTCATTGAATGCTAATTCCCACGGCACCCTAGCTAGTGGGAGCTGCGCACACTATTCGTTCAGCGCGCGTCTCCGCCCTCCTAAACAAATGGTGGTAACCATGGGAACCTCGCTCTTTACCCAGCGCCTGTCCCTATATGTATTTCAAGCGCGCCAAAGCCCTCCCAGATGCCATTTGAGATTGACCATCCTACGTCCTCTCCCTGGGAGGATGAATTACACACACATTAAATGTTACTTACTAGTTCTTTCTTATCTCATCACAGTACTATACTACAACAATCCTTTAGACAAAAAAGATCTGCAGATCAATATATTCTATACCCTAACCGTATCTATTCATTGACATTTATTTCTCCTCCCTAATTCCCACCATTATTCCAGGCTGGGTTGCCTCCAAGATTTTCCATCCTGTAATCTGTACCTAAGGTACAGTGCCCCCTATGGGGGGATGTGTTTCCCTAAATGCCCCTTTCCCCCAATCCTTAATATTTTATTACAGTGTCCAGTGTCCTCTTACATCAACTACCCCCCCCCCCCCCTCATTAGTGATCTTCTAAACCTCAAATACTCAAAGTGTTTACAATTAATAAACTGTCATATTTAATTACATAAATAGTGATAATAATATTATGTGCCCAGTTACACCATAGTCTCAAAAAGCTAGGATTCCAATCCTGGAGGCATCCCACCCCCACCTAATCATTAGCAAAAAACAGACCAAATCAATTTTAGCGTTATGTCCTCTCGGTTTTAGTGTCCAAGAGGTATTTCCCTCTGTAAAACCTCTTTCACCATGTCCCCTCCTCTCCACGGTCTAATCACCTTTTCAACCCCACAGAAGGTCAAGAGTGAAGGGTTACTATTATGTACTTTTTTAAAATGGGCCGACAGGCTATGGCTCATCAACTCCTTAGCAATATTCCTAAGGTGTTCCCCTATCCTTTCTTTTAAGGGCCTAGTTGTTCTTCCAACACATTGTGTCCCGCATGGACACCATGCCACATATATAACAAACCTATCATTACACGTGATAAAATCCCTTATTTTTTATATTTTTCCCATTAATTTTTCCCCTAACATGTGTTACTCTTCCAGCCCTAGCCTTTCTGCATCCCTTGCAGTCTCTGCATGGGTGAAACCCTGGGAGCTGCCATCCTCGAAGCCTGGGGGGCTGTGTCCCACATGGACACCATGCCACATATATAACAAACCTTTCATTACGTGTGATAAAATCCCTTATTTTTATATTTTTCCCATTAAATTTTCCCCTAACGTGCGTTACCCTTCCAGCCCTGGCCTCTCTGCATCCCTTGCAGTCTCTGCATGGGTGAAACTCTGGGCGCTGCCATCCTTGAAGCCTGGGGGGCTGTCTTTGGGGTTCCACACAACTTGAGGCCAGAATGTTCTTCAGGGTTGGGGCCTTTCTATATATGAATCTGGGTTTGGCCGGTAATACTTTACTCAATTCTACATCAGAAAGCAAGATCTCCCAATGTTTGGTGATTATACCTTCTATTCAGTGACAAACGCCAAACTGTGCGTGTTTCCCTGATTAACTTACTCACCCGGTGCACTAGTTCCCGTCTATCTATATGTCTAACTCTATCTATTTCCCCTTCCAAAAAGTGCTCCTCGCACCCTTTCTCCACGAATCTGTTTTTCAGAAGATTTGATTGTACCTCATAACCTTCCATACTACTACAGTTTCTTCTCATTCGTGTAAACTGTCCCCTGGGGACATTCTTTATCCAGTTAGGGTGATGGCCGCTCGTTATAGAAATGTATCCATTGCGGTCCGTAGTCTTAAAATGTGTTTTAGTTCTAATTTTATTCCCTATAACCATAAGTTGAAGATCCAAATAACTAATCCTTTCAGTGTCGTGCTCATTTGACAATCTAATATTTGACGTGTTGTCATTAAGTTGTGCCATTAAGGTATCCAACTCTTCTACCGTACCCCTCCACATAATTAACAAATCATCAATATACCTTTTCCAGGTGGTCACCCTATGTGATACCCGTGCCAAAACCTCCTCTTCCCATCAGAGCCGGCGCTACCATTAAGGCAAAGAAGGCAGCTGCCCCAGGGCCCCAGAGCTTGTAGGGGCCCCCAGTGGCTACAAGAGGAAAAAAATTTTTTTCAAATCGGCCTTATAGTTTTTGAGAAAATCGATTTTAAAGTTTCAAAGGAAAAAAAAAACACATTTAAAAACCTGCCGACTTTAATGGTTAATAACAAATCCACATTAAATGCTAGAAACCCTAAATTTGCAGGATATGTTAAGGAGATCATTAGGAATAAGAGGAAAAAACAATTTTTCAAAAAGACCGTATAGTTTTTGAGAAAATCGATTTTAAAGTTTAGAAGGAAAAAAGTATAGTTTTAAATGCGGTAAATGTCACTTTTAGTAGCAAACCTAACGGTAGTGTAATTTTACATGCATCAAACGAAAGCGCAATAAATTTCCTGATGGGGTTTCCAGGGGGTCTATACGCAGCCACAGCGCTTTGGCCAGGGGTCGCTATACAGCCGCAATATGGCTGTATGAAGATCCCTGGCATTTTTTCCTATTTTCCCAATTTTTTTTATGTTTAGAGTGTGGGAATTTTTTTTTTTTTTAAATAATGTGGGGTCCCCCCTCCTGAAACTTTTTAACCCCTTGTCCCCCATGCAGGCTGGGATAGCCAGAATGTGGAGCTCTGACCGATTGGGACTTCACACCCTGACTATACCAGCTGCAAAAAAGGTCCCCTAATGCCGATTTTTGTTCCGGGGTATATGTTGGGGGGGCCCCCCAGGTTTATTTTGCCCTGGGGCCCCATTGTTGCTTAAACCGGCCCTGCTTCCCATCTACCCATATACAAATTCGCCAAACTAGGTGCGAATCCCGCTCCCATGGCACATCCCCTGTGTTGTCTGTAGTACTTGCCCCCATGCCAGAAGTAATTTTTTTGTAACGCAAATCTTAATACCTCCAATAGGAATTCAACCTGTTAATCTGGTAGCACTCCCTCCCTCTCCATATATCTGACCACTTCTATACCTTTTTCTTGTGGTATACTTGTATAAAGTGAGGAGATGTCTGCCGTCACCAGCAGGGTCCCCTCACTAATATCCATTCCGACATATAGATAGACGGGAACTAGTGCACCGGGTGAGTAATGAAGTGAATCAGGGAAACACGCACAGTTTGTCACTGAATATAATAGCCAGTACAAAGAAATAGAAGGTATAGTCACCAAACATTGGGAGATCTTGCTTTCTGATGTAGAATTGAGTAAAGTATTACCGGCCAAAGCCAGATTCATATATAGAAAGGCCCCAAACCTGAAGAACATTCTGGCCCCAAGTTGTGTGGAACCCCAAAGACAGCCCCCCAGGCTTCAAGGATGGCAGCGCCCAGGGTTTCACCCATGCAGAGACTGCAAGGGATGCAGAGAGGCCAGGGCTGGAAGGGTAACACACGTTAGGGGAAAATTTAATGGGAAAAATATAAAAAATAAGGGATTTTATCACGTGTAATGAAAGGTTTGTTATATATGTGGCATGGTGTCCATGTGGGACACAATGTGTTGGAAGAACAACTAGGCCCTTAAAAGAAAGGATAGGGGAACACCTTAGGAATATTGCTAAGGGGTTGATGAGCCATAGCCTGTCGGCCCATTTTAAAAAAGTACATAATGGTAACCCTTCACTCTTGACCTTCTGTGGGGTTGAAAAGGTGATTACACCGTGGAGAGGAGGGGTCATGGTGAAAGAGGTTTCACAAAGGGAAACTAAGTGGATATACCTCTTGGACACTCTAAAACCAAGAGGACATAACGCTGAAATTGATTTGGTCTGTTTTCTTGCTAATGATTAGGTGGGGGTGGGATGCCTCCAGGATTGGAATCCTAACTTTTTGAGACTATGGTGTAACTGGGCACATAATATTATCACTATTTTTTATGTAATTAAATATGAGTTTATCAATTGTAAGCACTTTGAGTATTTGAGGTTTGGAAGATCACAAATAGGGGGAGGAGGGGGGGAGTTGATGTAAGAGGACACTGGACACTGTAATAAAATATTAAAGTGAACCTCCGGACTAAAAATCGACTCAGCAGAACTGAAAAGGCTTGGTGTTTAACAGTTTCACAGCATCAGAACTTTGTTTCTCTTATACAAGCCTCATTTTTAGCTGCACAGAAGAAAACTGCCCGGGCTTTTCCCCCCTGATGCTGTGCAAAGCATGATGGGATTGCTGATGTTGTTGTTCTCTTTTTGCTGTTTTGGTGCATTTTTTTTTTTTTTACATTTTGAATTTGAGATTTGAAGCCTAGCCCATGCAGCTGGGAGGAATGATCAGGACACAGGACAGTTGGAACTGTGTCTCCTGCTCCTTGTCACCTCCTTTCAACCAAAAAGATGTCTGCCCCCATGACAAAGATGGCAGCCCCCATGAATCACAAACATTTGCCTGTTCTTTTAAAACAGGGTGAGTAAGAGATTATATTACCTATCTATTCCAATTAACATAACTAATGTAACTTGATGACAGTATGTTTTTTTAGGCTGAAGTTCCCCTTTAAAGATTGGGGGAAAGGGGTATTTAGGGGAACGCATTCCCCAATAGGGGGCACTGTACCATAGGTACAGATTACAGGATGGAAAATCTTGGAGGCAACCCAGCCTGTAATAATGGTGGGAATTAGGGAGGAGAAATAAATGTCAATGAATGGATACGGTTAGGGTATAGAATATACTGATCAGCAGATCTTTTTTGTCTGAAGGATTGTTGTATTATAGTACTGTGATGAGTTAAGAAAGGACTAGTAAGTAACATTTAATGTGTGTGTAATTCATCCTCCCAGGGAGATGACGTAGGATGGTCAATCTCAAATGGCATTCGGGAGGGCTTTGGAGCGCTTGAAATACATATAGGGACAGGCGCTGGGTAAAGAGCAAGGTTCCCATGGTTACCACCATTTGTTTAGGAGGGTGGAAACGCGCGATGAACGGATGGTGTGCGCAGCTCCCACTAGCTAGGAGAGCGAGAACTCGTCCTACTGGGCGAGACGAGAACCACCTTGAGACGCATGAAGGTGCCGCCCAGTGGCCGGGAAGGTCACTTCCGGTACACGGACGGCAGCCATTGGAGAAAGGGTTATGACTTTTGGGTTAGGGAGGGAGGGGAGGGGGGCGATTTTAACCAGGCAGAGGGTATTTAAAACAGGTGCAGGCCGCGCATGCTTCTGAGGAGTCGCCTAGAGCGACGAAACCAGTCAAGTACACGCGGCCTTATCACTATCCGAGGGGAGGGACGTGGACGCAGAGGGGAAGGTGAAAGAAGCAGCGCTCTACAACCAACCTGGCGGACAACCTTTGGGGTGGAGCCCATAAAAACTCTATGCGAAAATACCCTGGATATGTTTGTACGTGTGCAACTTTTTTATTAATAAACATTTTATACAATTTTACGCTATGGGAGCTCTGGTATATGTCTTTTTGAGGTGAAAAGAACCAGCAACTGTAACAGTGAGTGGTGAGGAAGAGATCTTTTCTCCAAAAGGCAGATGACCCCACAAGCGCTGTGGACCCATCTAACTGAGGGTCTTTCATAACGGTGAATGGCCACTGCTTGGGGTGTGGTTGTGGTGTCTCACTGAAGTGGAGCATTTTGCCTGCCCTGCCAAGGAGGAGTGTCGCTTACCACTTGGAGTGTGGAATACAGATTGCCAGTGTTTTTGTGCGCAGCTACCATTTGAGACTGTATTGATTTGTATAGTTTATAGCAGCGCACCACCGAAAGTAGTATCACCCATTATTGATATCAGCGCAGTATTTGGAGTTTTATAAGCTATTTTTTCTCTTCGATTGATCATAATGGTACATGCTAGGCTGGCTTCAGCATGTAGTGTTGGTGGTGGTATAGTGGTTAAGTGAATTACCTACCACACACTGATACCTGGGTTCAATTCCCAGCCCAGCCTGGGTTCAATTCCCAGCCACGGTATGTAAGCTAGCTTTTGAAATACAATTCCCTGGAAGATGAGACCCTCCTCCGGGAGAAAGGGAGGAGGAGGGAGGGAGGAATTAGTTAGGTGAGTAAGTAAATTTGAATTACGTAAAATTCTGTGGAATTTAAAAATTTTCCACGGAATTCCGTTTTAGAGCTACAGCTATTCCATTCCATGATATCTGAACCGAAATCACCAAATTCCGGCCGGGATCACGGAATTTACAATTACGCGGAATCCAGCGACCATCCCTAGTCAACACGGAGATTCCTATTGCATCACTGTAACAAACAGCAGTGATATAGAGCTTGAGATACACCTACAAGGGAACCTGAATTTTGCCAAATTGGTTTTCAAATCAAGGTTAACAGCATACATGTCAAACAAATCTGGCCTTCAGAGCAATAAAATTTGGCCCTCGAGTGGTTTCCCTATTTTGCATTATGTTTGGCCCACTCTAGAACACCAGGGAAACAATATTGAAGGTGAAGCCCTATAACACCAAGGGAAAGCTCTAAACACCAGGGAACTGTATAGGGGAGGGTGGGGGCCACTAGACACCAGTGAACTGTGTAAGGGAGGGGATGGAGGCCTCTAGACATCATGGAACTGTATAGGAGTTGGAGGAGGACTATTAGATACCTGCACACTTTGTAAGGTAGAGAGATGACCAATTGAGGTTGGCCCGCGACTAAGTCTCAGTGTACAGTTTCGGCCCACTTTGTATTTGGGTTTGACAACTTTGTGCTTGTCAAATATTTTGTTAAAATCTATAGTATTTTCACAAAATACACACTGTGGTAAAAATGAGAAATGTGTTATGGAGGCCCAGGATGCGCTATCGAAGCATCCTGGGCCTCCATAACACCTGAGTAGTGCCACAGGCTGATTGCCTCCATGCCACGCCGCATTGAAGCAGTCATTTCTGCAAAAGGATTCCCGACCAAGTATTGAGTGCATAACTGAACATAATTATTTGACGGTTGACTTTTTTTGTGTTAGAGACACTTTTCTTTTATTGGTCAGATGAGATATGCAAATTTTTTGAGATAGGAATTTTGGGTTTTCATGAGCTGTATGCCAAAATCATCAATGTTGAAACACTAAAAGGCTTGAACTACTTCAGTTGCATGTATTTGAATCTAAAATATATGAATGTCTGTTTATCAGTACATTACAGAAAATAATGAACTTTATCACAATATGCTATGTGTGTGTATATATATATATAGTGTGTATATATATATATATATATATATATATATATATATATATATATGTATATATATATATATATATATGTACAGTATATATGTGTGTGTGTGTGTTTGTATTCTGGATCATCTCTGATGCTAAAACCTTGTATCCTTTGTAATGCTTCACAATTCTAACACTCTTTTAAGTCTTTACAATACCTTTTGACGATAATGTTAATATCACACACCAGAATGGAGAATTGGAATTTCAGTACTTCTGACCATGGCTTGATTGTTGGTGGCTTGCAGGCAGGTTTGAGTATATCTGCAACTGCTGATTTCCTTTTATATTCGCACACACACCGGTAGTAATTTAGAGTTCATTCAGAATGGTGCAAAGAATCCATTGAATTGCAGGTCTGCTATGTATTTTTGATTAGAGAGGATACAGGATACAGGATAAAGGCCAGACCAATTTAAAGAGAATCTGTACTCTGAAATTCTTACAATAAAAAGCATACCATTCTATTCATTATGTGCTCCTGGTCCCCTCTGTGCTGTTTCTGCCATTCTCTGCTGCAAACCTGGCTTGTAATTGCCAGTTTTAGGCAGTGTTTACAAACAAACTAACCAGCTTCTAATAGGCTCAGCTAAGCAGAGTGTGTTAGTCACACAGAGCCTGCAGGGGGTGTGTACAGCTTCTAGCTAATCACAAGCAGCCCTGCACATTCCAGTCTGACTGCCTCAGCCTGACTGTGCCGACTATAGAGAGAAGATTAGATCATATAACAGAGATAACACAGCTACTGTGCAATTAGGAAAAGCTGCAGTAAGCCAGACCACATTAGAAAAGGCATAGGAACTTATAGCATAGAAGAAATAAAGATAAACAATTTGTTACAGAGTCTCTTTAAGCTAATAGAAAAGCTATGGTGATTCTTCACAATTATGGTGAATAGAAAAGCATGTCAAAGTCAGAATACTCAACACAGAGACCATTGAGGCAGGTACGCTACAACAACAAAAAGATCACATTAGATTCCATTCCTGTCGGACAAGAACACAAAGTTGGGCCCCATTCACACTAGAGCATTTTGCCGGCAATTTTGGCATAACGCTCAAATGCTATCGCTCTTTAAAGCGCTACGGTATTAAAACCCTATGGGGCCATGCTCACTTGGGCGATTTAAGTTAATCGCCGGCGATTAACGCAAATCGCCAAATGCAAACGCGTAGCCTGCACCATTTTCAGGCCATTTCCCGGCGATTGCCTTTTCAGCGCTATAATAGCGCTAAACGCGATCACGGGAAAATCGCTGCAGTGTCTAGTGATCTTTCCACATGAAATCGCAGAAAAAAATCACTCCCGCAAAACGCTGGTGGTAATCGCCGGCGTTTTGTGCTTTCAAGTGTGAATGGGGCCTAAAAACTACAGCGGGCATAAACTCACCAAAATGCGGCAGTTAACTTTTCCTAAGCATCCTAGACTCTGGAGCATTTTCCTGTCTTATGCTGGGAATACACCATACAATTTTCTGTTATGCTGGGCATACACGGTGCGTCTATGCGCCGGAATCCAGCCGCTGGCTCGATGCCTGCGCGTCCCCTCTCTTCCAAGCGGGCACGTGGATCGATTCCCACTCGTCCCTCTGGGCAGTTCCTTTTCAGCCGCTCGTTTCTTCCATTGACCGCCCGCGGGGATTGAGCACGGAGTCGATCCGCCACGGTCATCCCACAGGTTGAATATTATCAATCGAGCCATCAGTGGCTCGATTGATAACTACTATCGCGCCGTGTATGCCCAGCATTAGATTTGTCTGTCAGATTTTCTGTTATCTCTGGTGCATTGTCTACTGGTTATCTCCTGCTGCGTAGAACAATGCCTAATTGCTAGGCAGATAGATGGTTAGATAATTTCCAACCTGTTGGAAATTATCTATCTGGCAAGTAAATCTAATAGAAAATCTAACAGAAAATTGTATGGTGTATTTTCAGCATTATAGAGTTGTATCTAGCCTACCAACTGGATCTGTTTAGAACTAAAAACAGCATTTTGCATATTTGCTTTGCTGATTTCTGTTCCATGAAGTCTCAGGCCTTGCTTGTTACCACTTTTCCTGATTCATTAGTACATACATTTTGACCTAATTACTCGAAATGCTATGGTAACAGGTTCATGCTATGTTGACTGGTCCTCTGGATAAAAGGCTTTCAAATCTTGTTGTTAAGGGTTGAGCTAGTGATTATGTACCACTCCTTGTAAGGAGAACAAAAGTTGCCAATAAGAACCGCAACTTTCTGAATGTGTGTAGTAAAAAATAAAAATAAAATAAAAAGCCGCAGACGTATTACCGCTCTATTGACCACAATAACCTCACTGTCAAAAACTGCATACGTTACCCCTATTCCAGAATCCATATTGACATTGGACTTAAAGTACACATCCCAGATGTTTAAAAAAAAAAAAAAAAAACTTACTCGGGGCTTCCTCCAGCCTCTTGCAGCTTTCCTGTGCCCTCACTGCAGCTCCGCTCCCCGCCGGTGGCCCGGGGGGATCCCTTCCAGTGCAAGATGCCTACTGCAGTAAGTAGTTTTTTGTTTTTCTTTTACTCGGACCTTGCCTTTAAATCCTTAGCGGTAATCCCGAGTCAGACTCTGATGGAAATCCGCTGCTCAGAGTGTTAATCTCGTGCCTGAGTGAGTTATATGCAGGAGCTGCTGCAGATCTATCTGAGGTATTTTAATTTTTTTCTTGTTTTTAGGGTCTAAAACCTTGTGAAAAAATTGCATGGTTTTTCGACCATCAATCTGGAAATAATCCTATTGCCAGGGAGGTTAAGAGGCACTTAACCACTTGAGGACCTAGGGCTTTCTACCCCTTAAGGACCGGCCACTTTTTTTCCATTCAGACCACTGCAGCTTTCACGGTTTATTGCTCGCTCATACAACCTACCACCTAAAAGAATTTTGGCTCCTTTTCTTGTCACTAATAAAGCTTTCTTTTGGTGCTATTTGATTGTTCCTGCGATTTTTACTTTTTATTATATTCATCAAAAAAGACATGAATTTTGGCAAAAAAAAATTTTTTTTAACTTTCTGTGCTGACATTTTTCAAATAAAGTAAAATGTCTGTATACATGCAGCGCGAAAAATCTGGACAAACATGTTTTGGATAAAAAAAAAAACCCATTCAGTGTATATTTATTGGTTTGGGTAAAAGTTATAGCCTTTACAAACTATGGTGCAAAAAGTGAATTTTCCCATTTTCAAGCATCTATGACTTTTCTGACCCCCTGTCATGTTCCATGAGGGGCTAGAATTCCAGGATAGTATAAATACCCCCCAAATGACCCCATTTTGGAAAAAAGACATCCCAAAGTATTCACTGAGAGGCATAGTGAGTTCATAGAAGATATTATTTTTTGCCACAAGTAAGCGGAAAATGACACTTTGTGACAAAAAAAAAAAAAAAGTTTCCATTTCTTCTAACTTGCGACAAAAAAAAAAGAAATCTGCCACGGACTCACCATGCCCCTCTCTGAATACCTTGAAGGGTCTACTTTCCAAAATGGGGTCATTTGTGGGGTGTGTTTACTGTCCTGACATTTTAGGGGGTGCTAAATTGTAAGCACCCCTGTAAAGCCTAAAGGTGCTCATTGGACTTTGGACCCCTTAGCGCAGTTAGGCTGCAAAAAAGTGCCACACATGTGGTATTGCCGTACTCAGGAGAAGTAGTATAATGTGTTTTGGGATGTATTTTTAAACATACCCATGCTGGGTGGGAGAAATATCTCTGTAAATGACAATTTGTTAATTTTTTTTACACACAATTGTCCATTTACAGAGATATTTCTCCCACTCAGCATGGGTATGTGTAAAAATACACCCCAAAACACATTGTACTACTTCTCCCGAGTACGGCGATACCACATGTGTGGCACTTTTTTGCACCCTAACTGCGCTAAAGGGCCCAAAGTCCAATGAGTACCTTTAGGATTTCACAGGTCATTTTGAGAAATTTCGTTTCAAGACTACTCCTCACGGTTTAGGGCCCCTAAAATGCCAGGGCAGTATAGGAACCCCACAAATGACCCCATTTTAGAAAGAAGACACCCCAAGGTATTCCGTTAGTAGTACGGTGAGTTCATAGAAGATTTTATTTTTTGTCACAAGTTAGCGGAAAATGACACTTTGTGAAAAAAACCAATAAAAATCAATTTCCGCTAACTTGTGACAAAAAATAAAATCTTCTATGAACTCACCGTACTACTAACAGAATACCTTGGGGTGTCTTCTTTCTAAAATGGAGTCATTTGTGGGGTTCCTATACTGTCCTGGCATTTTAGGGGCCCTAAACCGTGAGGAGTAGTCTTGAAACAAAATTTCTCAAAATGACCTGTGAAATCCTAAAGGTACTCATTGGACTTTGGGCCCCTTAGCGCAGTTAGGGTGCAAAAAAGTGCCACACATGTGGTATCGCCGTACTCGGGAGAAGTAGTACAATGTGTTTTGGGGTGTATTTTTACACATACCCATGCTGGGTGGGAGAAATAACTCTGTAAATGGACAATTGTGTGTAAAAAAATCAAGATTGTCATTTACAGAGGTATTTCTCCCACCCAGCATGGGTATGTGTAAAAATACACCCCAAAACACATTATACTACATCTCCCGAGTACGGCGATACCACATGATTGGCACTTTTTTGCAGCCTAACTGCGCTAAGGGGCCCAAAGTCCAATGAGTACCTTTAGGACTTCACAGGTCATTTTTGTTTCAAGACTACTCCTCACGGTTTAGGGCCCCTAAAATGCCAGGGCAGTATAGGAACCCCACTAATGACCCCATTTTAGAAAGAAGACACCCCAAGGTATACCGTTAGGAGTATGATGAGTTCATAGAAGTTTTTATTTTTTTGTCACAAGTTAGCGGAAATTGATTTTAATTGTTTTTTTTCACAAAGTGTCATTTTCCGCTAACTTGTGACAAAAAATAAAATCTTCTATGAACTCACCATACTCCGTACGGAATACCTTTGGGTGTCTTCTTTCTAGAATGGGGTCATTTGTGGGGTTCCTATACTGCCCTGGCATTTTAGGGGCCCTAAACCGTGAGGAGTAGTCTTGAAACAAAAATGACCTGTGAAATCCTAAAGGTACTCATTGGACTTTGGGCCCCTTAGCGCAGTTAGGCTGCAAAAAAGTGCCAATCATGTGGTATCGCCGTACTCGGGAGATGTAGTATAATGTGTTTTGGGGTGTATTTTTACACATACCCATGCTGGGTGGGAGAAATACCTCTGTAAATGACAATTGTTTGATTTTTTTTACACACAATTGTCCATTTACAAAGAGATTTCTCCCACCCAGCATGGGTATGTGTAAAAATACACCCCAAAACACATTATACTACTTCTCCTGAGTACGGCGATACCACATGTGTGACACTTTTTTGCAGCCTAGGTGCGCTAAGGGGCCTAACGTCCTAATCACAGGTCATTTTGAGGCATTTGTTTTCTAGACTACTCCTCACGGTTTAGGGCCCCTAAAATGCCAGGGCAGTATAGGAACCCCACAAGTGACCACATTTTAGAAAGAAGACACCCCAAGGTATTCCGTTAGGTGTATGGCGAGTTCATAGAAGATTTTATTTTTTGTCACAAGTTAGTGAAAAATGACACTTTGTGAAAAAAAAAAAAAAACAATTTCCGCTAACTTTTGACAAAAAATAAAATCTTCTATGAACTTGTCATACACCTAACAGAATACATTGGGGTGTCTTTTTTCTAAAATGGGGTCCGTTTCTGGGGTTCCTATACCGCCCTGGCATTTTACGGGCCCAAAACTGTGAGTAGTCTGGAAACCAAATGTCTCAAAATGACTGTTCAGGGGTATAAGCATCTGCAAGATTTGATGACAGGTGGTCTATGAGGGGGCGAATTTTGTGGAACCGGTCATATGCATGGTGGCCTTTTAGATGGCAGGTTGTATTGGGTCTGATCTGATGGATAGGAGTGCTAGTGGGGTGACAGGAGGTAATTGATTGGTGTCTCGGGGTGGTTAGAGGGGAAAATAGATGCAATCAATGCACTGGTGAGGTGATCGGAAGGGGGTCTGAGGGGGATCTGAGGGTTTGGCCGAGTGATCAGGAGCCCACACGGGGCAAATTAGGGCCTGATCTGATGGGTAGGTGTGCTAGGGGGTGACAGGAGGTGATTGATGGGTGTCTCAAGGTGTGATTAGAGGGGGGAATAGATGCAAGCAATGCACTGGCGAGGTGATCAGGGATGGGGCCTGAGGGCATTCTGAGGGTGTGGGCGGGTGATTGAGTGCCCTAGGGGCAGATAGGGGTCTATTCTGATAGGTAGCAGTGACAGGGGGTGATTGATGGGTAATTAGTGGGTGTTTAGGGTAGAGAACAGATATAAACATTGCCCTTGGGAGGTGATCTGACGTCGGATCTGCGGGCGAACTATTGGTGTGGGTGGGTGATCAGATTGCCCGCAAGGGGCAGGTTAGGGGCTGATTGATGAGTGGCAGTGACAGGGGGTGATTGATGGGTGGCAGTGCCAGGGGGTGATTGATGGGTGATTGACAGGTGATTGACAGGTGATCAGTGGGTTATTACAGGGAAGAACAGATGTAAATATTGCACTGGCGAATTGATAAGGGGGGGTCTGAGGGCAATCTGAGCGTGTAGGTGGGTGATTGGGTGCCCGCAAGGGGCAGATTAGGGTCTGATCTGATGGGTAACGGTGACAGGTGGTGATAGGGGGTGATTGATGGGTAATTAGTGGGTGTTTAGAGGAGAGAATAGATGTAAACACTGCGTTTGGGTGGTGATCTGATGTCTGATCTGCGGGCGATCTATTGGTGTGGGTGGGTGATCAGATTGCCCGAAAGGGGCAGGTTAGGGGCTGATTGATGGATGGCAGTGACAGGGGGTGATTGACGGGTGATTGACAGGTGATCAGGGGGGATAGATGCATACAGTACACGGGGGGGGGGGGGGGGTCTGGGGAGAATCTGAGGGGTGGGGGGGTGATCAGGAGGGGGCAGTGGGCAGGGGGGGAGATAAAAAAAAATAGCGTTGACAGATAGTGACAGGGAGTGATTGATGGGTGATTAGGGGGGTGATTGGGTGCAAACAGGGGTCTGGGGGGTGGGCAGGGGGGGGTCTGAGGGGTGCTGTGGGTGATCTGGGGTGGGGGGGGGAATCAGTGTGCTTGGGTGCAGACTAGGGTGGCTGCAGCCTGCCCTGGTGGTCCCTCGGACATTGGGACCACCAGGGCAGGAGGCAGCCTGTATAATACACTTTGTAAACATTACAAAGTGTATTATACACTTTGTATGCGGCGATCGCGGGGTTAACATCCCGCCGGCGCTTCCGTATAGCCGGCGGGATGTTGCGGCGGGCGAGCGGTGACAGGCGCCAGCGGAGGATCGCCTCACGGATGATCGCTCCGCCCATGCCCTTAGGACCGCCGCCTCTGTGGGTGAGCCGGTCCTTCAGGGCTCCACTTCCCGGCCGCCCCTGTGCGTTAGGCGGTCGGGAAGTGGTTAAAACTTTGTCCACCTTTTGAGGACCAATGTTCTTGTCATATTTCAGTATTTGGAATTGTATCCATGTCTTCATGATTGTTTATCTTAAGAGGAGAATCCTATCAAGAAAGCTCACAATCGAAGGGGTGGGGGAAAGGGACACCGCAGCTGAAATGAAGTTTACATACAAGGTAGATGGTGGGAGCTCTGTGGTGGGTGGCCAGATGGTGGGTAAGTCATGGTGAACATATGGGTCTTTAAGGCCTGCTTGAATGTGTTGAAGGTGGGAGCAAGCCTGATGGGAGGAGGGCATTCCGCTGTGTAGTGCTGCTTTGGATACATCCTTGAGCCTTGCGAGTGAGCAAGGGATGCGTGGGGTGGACATCCGCACAGTGTTGGAGGAACAGAGAGATTGGGTTAGGGAGTGTAGCTGGACGAGATCCAAGATGTTCAAATGGGAGATATGGTGAATGGATTTGTATGCCAAGCAGAACAGTTTAAATTGAATAATGAGGGGGGGAGGGAGCCAGAGTTTACACAAAGAATTGTTTAGGGTTGTTTATAATTTAGGCTGGTGTGCAAATACCACCTCAAGTGCGGTCTGGGTTCTCTCTGCTGCAATTGAGCAATCATGTTCTCTCTGCTCCTGCTGTCCGTCCAGAAGGTGTTTCTGTCACTTGCCCTACTACTTTGTCACTTGATAATCGGAGCAGAAAATACACTACGGATGAGGAACATAGAGGAAAGGACTACAAGAATTATGTGCAACTACCTGCTTACCACCTATAAGAACTCCTCTATGCAATAGGGGTTAATGGATGTACACTGCATCTGCAGTCCCACCCGCCTAGTGGCCTTCTAGATTCTAAGCTGGTGAAAACAAAAATTTATATTTTTCCCTTCAGAATTCACGCTTGTATATAAACCTATTAAGCAGCAAATATACTCCAAATTGAATCTGAACTCATCATAACTGCAGGAATTCTGTGACTGGATGAGTTCATATGTGGGCACTTGTAATGTGTAAGGCTCAGAACTCTCTTGTGGAAGATTTTCCCATGCATATTTTCTAGTCTTTATTACTCAGAAGCACATCTTCATACCAAGCCTGAACACATATCCTCTGCCAGTGAGTGCATCAGCTAGTCATGCATACATTAATTACTGCATAAATAGGGATTTAGCTTTTTGAATATTGAGCAAGGGAGAAGTTTACTGTGACTTGCTCAGTTTATTGCAATTTTCATCTCTTCAGTAAATTTAGCACAGGGAGCTGTGTTCCATCAGTCCCGGCAAGAGAAGCTTTTAGACAGAACTGACAAATTAATTATGAAGAAGAATAAAAAGGCAGCAATACACCTGCTGCATTTGTCAGAGCAAAAGAGGTGTCTGCCTATACACATAAATATGAGCCAAGGGAAACTCGCTTCTGCAAGCCATTTAATGCCAATGGCTTATCTACATTATTTCAATACATTATCAGAGTATTTGCTTGACTGAGATGATTTCTGAGCACCTGTTATATTGCAGTACTATATTGCACCCCCCCCCCCCCCTCCTGTACTCAGAAGCTCACTTTATTTAATTGTCTGAAGGTGTGAGAGACCTTTGTAAAGTGACAGTCATCTAAGATAGAGGTAATAAATATGGTGATTAAATGAAAAGGGTGGATTATTTGTATAATGAAACGTCTCCATCACGTATTTACAGTTTCTTTGCATGTAGAAGCACAGAACAGCAAACCAACTACTACAGCAGGTTTTTTTTTTTTTTTTTAGGGGGGGGGGGGGGTAGGGTTGTTTTGTTTTATTGTAATGTTCCCAGTAACACTGCAATGTTTGTACTCTCTGTGCATGTCATTAGGAGCATGGCATAGATTTATTGTGCAGTGAAGAAGAATATGGAGTATATACAAGATCAGGAGGTTAATTTTAAATTGAAAAAAAAAAATGAAATGATGCTTTTATTTGGAAAAATGACTGCGATGCATGTGGGTACTACACAAATAATTTTGTAATCAGTTATTAAACACCATTTTAGGGTGGCATAGTGGATAGCACGCATCTTGCAGTGCTATGCCCACACTTCAAAGCTGGGCCAGGACACTCAGCAAGGAGTTTGAATGTTCTCTCTCTGTTTTTTATCCTCTAAGTAGTTATGTCTTTCACATCACACATTAAACTCACCTTTGTCCATTCATGGAAGCAGTATTTTTGGTGTGTTTTTTTAAATTATGGACAGCCCAGTGACTAGCAATGAGCAAAAAAAAAAATCTCTTTATATGCAAATTTCTACTGAACAAGTAAGATGATGAAATTCAGCGAATGGGAAAATGTTTCCTGCTGGCCATATATATAATTATTTTCATCAGAGTGAAAATGTGACATTTTGGGGAAAATTATTGTGAAACAAAAATGGCTGGATTTTCTCATACTATTGAAAAACCACAAAAGCAAAAATGTTGAAATTCTGCTACCCTTTATACGCGCAAAAGCAGCAGAATACAATTGTGTGCAGAAAAAAAATTCTTATAAATTCCACTTTCAACAGGGCTTCATGTGGGGACATGGAATTGAAGCAGGTAATTTTGGGCGTCGTAAGTTTGGGTTCTGTTATTAGGTGCCCATGTTAATAGCCTCAATTAGTGGCCATAACTGGAAACTTGACGCCAGTTTACCTGACAAATTTCCAGTTATAGCCACTGATCATGGCAATTAATGTGGGTGCCTATGACAGCATCAAAACTTCCCCAGTGCCTCTGGCGACTATTTCAAGCTGCAGTTTAAGTTATAGATGGGGCATGGGGAGTGCAGGAAGGGGGTTTCAGTTGGCATTAGGTATGTATTGGGGGAAGGGTTAAGTTTAGGCATTAGTTGGGGGAGGGAGTTGGTTAGGGTTGGACATCAATAAAGGGGATGGTTCCAGTAGGAATGGGGTCAGGTTGGGCCAGTGGTTCTAAATCTTTTTTTGGTGAGGGCACCCTTGATAAGTTAGTGTTGCTTATAAGGCATCATACCCCCTCCAAATAGTCAGTGACCCCCCCCCCTCCAATTAGGTCGCACCCCCTCCATGTAGCTAGTGATGCTCCATTAGGCAGTATTTCTCTCCATCAAAGTAGCTAGTGCTGCTTTCTAAGCCAATTTCCCCTTCAAGTAGTGACCTCCATTAGGCAGCAATCCGCCTCCAAGTGGTCACTGACCCACCCACCAACATTGGGCAGCATCCCCTTCTCCAATTAGCCAGTGACCCCCCCCCCCCCCCAATAAGACTGCAAATCCCTCCAGGTAGTCAGAGACCCTCATGATCTACAATGTTCCCTCCAAGTAGTCAATGGCTGACCACCTCCCTCCCCCCAGGCAGCAACTGCAATCCGTGACCCCCGCATAAGCCAGCACTACCACCACCTCCAAATAGTCAGACTCCTCATTAAGCAGCACACCCTCCAATTAATCAGCAACTCCCTATGAACGTGACAAGGATAAAGAGTCAACAATAATTACCCACATGGGGATTGGGACTAATAGCACTCCCTTTAATTATGCAGCATCCCCCGAGCACCCACTTTAGATTGACCCACGTTATCTGTGTAAACCTTTTCTTACCTATCCAGGCCAAGGCACAGTGAAGTTAGACGTCAGAGTAATTGGGGACGAAACGGATCAACCGCGGTTGCCGGTACTAAAGCTTCATTGTCAGGTAATGCAGCTGCATTGTATATCAGTGTGCGGTTGCATTACCTGATTGCAATGCACAAAGGATGTGGATGAATGACGAGGCACACCAGTGTGACACGGCACCCAGTTTGAGAACCCCTAAGTTAGGCTATACAGCAGAAAAAGATTGGTAAAAGTTACTGCGGTTTGATTATAATTAAATAGAGCCTAGTAGTAGAATATCAGTAATTTTACCAATATTTTACTAGCACTATCTCAGGCACCCATTTTTTTCGGGCTTTTTTTTTTGCGTATATGCACAGAAAACACCCTTTTCACTTGCTCTGTCTCACAAGACAAGAGTCATACCAGAAATTAATTTACTGAAGTAGCTGCTGTGTAAGAGCTGTGTTATTGGCTTCCAACGTACAGTCAGTAGGAATTTAGAGCTACATATCTGTTTTTGCAGAGTACATCCACAGCTCATTGTATATGGTTTTGTTCTTGTGAGATCCTAAAACATTGGATTTCACTGGATTTGAGTGCAGTAAATGTTTGGATTATTTTGCAATTTGAAATGTTTGCCAGAATTCGGATTTTTAGCACCTTTGTCTGAGATGTCCTACAATGTCCTAGTTAAAGCACCCCCAGACTAATGCATCATTAGTGTTTAAAATCCATTTCCCCTTGCTGTACATGTTTGAAAGAAAAGGATGTATAGAATTACAAAATATTTAGTTTTATATGCCCTGCCCTGGCGGCACAGATGTTTACAAAAAAAAATAGATGTCTTGTAAATAAAATGTATGTTGCTTTCTTTTATCTTAAAGTATACGCTTGCAAACTAGGCACTGTTAAAGCTTTTAGTTACAGTTCCTAGATGGTCTTTAGTAACCAATGAACTCTGTAAGCTTGGGTAAATATAAACTATTGTCCCAAAGCTCTGAGGTCGTCTTTAGGGTGAATCCCTAAAAATGTTTTCATGCTTTAAAATGGTTCCATTGTGATATTATGGATAATTACAATCACACTAGCACCTGTTATCACATGCCCCCATTTTGCATAATTCCCTTTTGAGTTTGATCGTTTATAAACATAGTTGTGACACCGAAGACTCATCAACATTACCATCATCATTAGCAGCACTTCATATGACATTACTAGCGCCTTCTGATTTAGCTACATACAGCTAAACATTTCATCTTTTGTAATAAGAAGACATATGGGTTCCTTAAAGAGAGTCTGAAGCGAGAATAAATCTCGCTTCAGCCCTCATAGATAGCAGGGGCATGTGTGCCCCTGCTAGACCGCCGGTATCGCGACGCTAAACGGGAGTCCCTTCACCCCCAAATTCCCTCGGTGCAGCGGGGGAGCGCTTCCTGGTTGGGGCAGGGCTAACCGCCGCAGCCCTGCCCCACGCGCGTCTGTCAGCTCGTATGTCCGCCTCTCCCCTGCCCCTCTCAGTCTTCCTTCACTGAGAGGGGCGGGGGAGAGGCGGCGATGCGCCGCTGATAGACGCGACTGGAGGCAGTGCTGCAGCCGCTAGCCCTGCCTCCAGGAGCAACCAAGTCTGCGACCAAGTGTTGCAGTGGTGGGTTTGGGGGTGAAGGGACCCCCGTTTAGCGGCGTGATAGTGTCGGTTTAGCAGGGGCACACATGCCTCTAACTATGAGCTCTTAAGCGAGATTTATTCTCGCTTCAGAGTCTCTTTAAGGACCAGCTAACGCCCATAGACGTCAGCAGGTCTTAAGTGAGTTACCATGGAAACGGTGTCTCCGTGAACAGCCGGAGAGCCGCCGATCGCGGCTCGCCGGCAAAATGTAAACATGCGGGGAAGAAATCCCCGCTGTTCACATCATATGGCGCTGCTGCACAGCAGCGCCGTAAGGCAGATCGCGATCCCCGGCCTCTGATTGGCCGGGGATCGCCGGCATATGATAGGCTGAAGCCTATCTTACAATGCGCAGGACGGATATCCGTCCTGTGCCGCTCACAGGGGGAGGGAGAGGGACAGAGCGCCGAAAACGCTGCGGAGGGGGGCTTTGAAGAGCCCCCACAAAGCGCAGCAAGCCGGCGGCGATCAGACCCCCCCAGGAGGACATCCCCCTAGTGGGGGGAAAAAGGGGGTAAGTCTGATCGCCCTGGCTCTATCCTGATCTGTGCTGCGGGCTGGAGAGTCCACGCAGCACAGATCAGGCAAACCACCCCTGGTCCTTAAGTGGTTATTTATTTATTTATTTTATTATTTATTTATTTATTTGTTGTATTTATAAAGCGCCAACATATTACGCAGCGCTGAACATTAATTTAGGTTACAGACAATATCTAAGGGTGACATACAGCAATATGACAATACAGGAATAAAAGAAAACCAGATCACACAGCACAGTATGAGTACAAGGTAATGCTTAGTCACTGGATGGAGCATGGAGATCACACAGCACAGTATGAGTACCAGGTAATGCTTAGTCAGTCACTGGATGGAGCATGGAGATTAGGCAAGTTAGGTTCACTCAGATGCATAGCATGGGTTCACAGTAATGAAGGTGCATGATCAGGTAGGACACAAAAGGAGGAGGACCCTGCCCAAAGGCTTACAATCTAGAGGGAGAGGTAAGGACACGAACGGTAGGGGACCAGAGTTCAGCTGTAGGTTTAGAGCACTTGTGAGGGGTAGTAGGCCAGAGTGAAAAGGTGAGTTTTGAGGGCTTTCTTGAAGATGTTGGAGGGGGCTGCCCTAATGGGTGGAGGTAGGGAGTTCCATAGTGTTGGAGCAGCTCTCGAGAAATCCTGGAGGCGTGCATGGGACTGGGTGATGCAGGGGGCGGTTAGGCGAAGTTCATTGGAAGAGCAGAGTGAGCGGCTAGGTGTGTACCTCTGAGTAAGATCGGAAATGTAGGTTGGACAGGTTTTGTGGACCGATTTGTAGGTCAGATACAGTATCTTGAATTTGATTCTGGACTGGATAGGAAGTCAGTGGAGGGATTCTAGGAGGGGATCTGCCATGGTGGAGCGATGGGAGCAGTGGATAATTCTGGCTGCTGCATTCATGATGGACTGCAGTGGGGCTGTTCGGGTCATAGGGAGACCAGACAGCAGGGCATTGCAGTAGTCAAGGCGGGAAATTATGAGGGCATGGATGAGGAGTTTGGTGGTGGCAGAGGTCAGGAAAGGGCAAATCTTACAGATGTTACGAAGGTGGAAGTTGCAGGACTTTGTGAGGATTTGGATGTGGGAAGTGAAGGAGAGTGCGGAGTCCAGGGTGACACCCAGACAGCGGACTTGAAAGGTAGGGCGAATGATAGTGTGGTTAACAGTGACATGCACATCTGGGAGGTTCGTGGATGGCCGGGGTGGGAAGATCATAAATTCCGTTTCGTCTAGATTTAGTTTCAGGAACCTAGCGGACATCCAGGAGGAGATGGCTGATAGGCAGGAGGAGACCTTGTCCATGGTAGTGGTGGATATGTCAGGGGTGTGGAGGTAGATCTGGGTGTCATCTGCATACAGATGATAGTTAAAACCCATGGAGGAGATAACCTTGCCAATGGAGGCTGTGTATAGGGTGAACAGTAGGGGGCCAAGGACCGAACCTTGGGGGACTCCCACCGAGAGGTGGTTGGGGGTGGACGAGGACTGATTGAAGGCGGTCGTGAAGGAGCGGTTGGAGAGGTAGGATGAAAGCCAGGACAGGGCGAGATCATGAATGCCCAAGGACTGGAGGGACTGGAGGAGTAGGGGATGATCTACTGTGTCAAAAGCTGCTGAAAGGTCAAGGAGGAGGAGAATGGAGTATTTACCTTCAGCTTTAGCTAAGTCAAGGTCATTGACCACTTTGGTGAGAGCAGTTTTGGTTGAGTGGGCAGGCCGAAATCCAGATTGCAGTGGGTCTAGGATTGAGTTGGCATTGAGGTACTGGGTCAGGCATTTGTGAACCAGACGCTCCAGGAGTTTTGAGGCAAAGGGGAGGAGGGAGATAGGACGGTAGTTGGAGGGTAGCGAGGGGTCGAGGGAGGGTTTCTTGAGCAGGGGTAGTACAGTGGCCTGCTTGAAGTCTGAGGGGAAGGTGCCTGTGGATAGGGAGAGGTTGAACAGGGTAGTGAGGACTGGGGCCAATTTCGTGAAGTGAGGCTGGAGTAAATCAGAAGGGATGGGGTCAAGGCGGCGAAGTAGTGGTATGGGAAGTCTGCAGTAGGTGGTTGACTTCCTCGGTGGTAGTAGGAGTGAAGGTTGTGAGGGGAGGGTAGGGTGGAGGAGGAGCTGGTTGGGAGGGGGTGGGAGGTGAAGATTGGAGATTGGATATTTCTTGGCGGATGGAGACAATTTTGTTGGTGAAGTGGGTGGCTAAATCTGTGGCAGAGAGGGAGGAAACTGAGGGTGGGGGGGTGGGTTTAAGCAGGGAGTTGAAAGTGGCAAAAAGATGCCGGGGAGTGGAAGCTTGTGCTCCGATGAGCTTGGTAAAGTATTCCTGCTTCGCATGAGCAAGGGCAGTGTGGAACTGCAGCAGGTTGGTCTTGTACTGTAGGAAATCCTGGTTAAGTCTAGTTTTTCTCCATTTCCGTTCAGTGGCGCGTGTTTTCCTCTGGAGGTTGCGAGTATGGGTAGTGCGCCAGGGCTGGGGGTTAGGGGGTCGGTGGCGGCGAAATATTGGTGGAGCAGCTTTCTCTAGGGCTGATGAGAGAGTTTGGCGATACTGAGCTGCAGCAAGATTAGGACAGTTACACCTGAACTTAGCGGGATATGAAGGCAGCCATATTTATTTCCTTTTAAACAGTACCAGTTGCCTGGAGGCTGTCCTGTTCCTCTGCCTCTTAATACTTTTAGCTACAAACCCAGAACAACAAGCATGCAGTTCAGAGGTTTCTGACAGAAGTCTGATTTTAGTCTAGTCAGATTTCAGTTGCAAGCTGCATGCTTGTTTCAGGTTTGTGATTCAGATACTACTTCAGCCAAAGAGATCAGCAGGAGCGACTAGTATGGTTTAAAAGAAAATAAATATGGCAGCCTCCATATCCCTCTCAGTTCAGGTGTACTTCAAAGAAACTCAGCAATGGAACAAAGATGTTTCCTATTTCCTTGATAGCTGCCATTTGGCATATGATGTGGCTCCCTCTGAACCCCTTGTTTTATGAAACCACTGTGCACATAGAATAATAAATGGGACGCCTACTATAGGCTAGTTACCTTTCATCTATAAATTATTTAAAATATTTGTAATGGAAATGCATGTACAGGGCCGGCCCGCTCATGAGGCGGGGTGAAACTTTTGCCTCAGGCGGCAAAATTCCAGGGGCGGCACCCGCCCGTCCATGCGGGGAGCCGGCCGCCGAGCTGGAGGGGTAGCTGGCAGGACGGGGGTATTGGGCCTAGCGGCGGGGAGGGGGGTCGGACCCCCCCCTCCCTCGCCTGGGTCCCCCGTGCTCCTCTCCCCTCCAGCCTTAAATACAAGCAGCCGCTATGTGTAAGAGGCACGGGCGGGTAGGAATCACCTCTTCCTCGTTCCAAGCGTGCGCTCCACTGACGTCACTTCCTGCAACGCTGCAGGAAGTGACGTCAGTGGAGCGCACGCTTGGAACGAGGAAGAGGTGAGTCCTCCCCGCCCGTGCCTCTTACACATAGCGGCTGCTTGTATTTAAGGCTGGAGGGTAGCGCAGTTCGGGGGACCCAGGCGAGGGAGGGGGGTGCCCTCCACCGCCGCTAGGCCCAATACCCCCGTCCTGCCAGCTACCCCTCCAGCTCGGTGGCCCCCCAGAGCGCGCCCCCCACCGGGGGGGGGGGGGGGGGGGGGTCGGTGGCGGCGGAAATTTTTTTTTTGCCTCAGGCGGCAAATAGTCTAGGGCCGGCCCTGTGCATGTAATATCAAAGGATCTGAAACCTTACACAAAACAAAAGGTTATCATAAACCATTACTTTTCAGCCAAAGACTGCTGCTGAGTTATCAACAAATGTGTGCATTTCACAGCAAGATCAACTTTCCCTTGTATTAATCTGCTAATAATTGTTTGATGCTGGAGACAGTTCAGACAGTAAATACTGCATTTCTAGTTAATGCTACTGAAACCGTACATAGAAATCAGGGAGCGCAGTGTTGTTATTGCAAGACAATTGTTGATTAAAGTAGATCGAATTTGAACTGCAGTCAGGCACTGGCATGCAGTCAGGCACAAGCCAGCAGCTGTGAAACCCTTACAGAAGTTCTGTTAATAGACAGTTTCTTGCCAGGGCCAGGATTATGACAAGACAAGTCTTGCTGATAAAGTCCACAGCAGCTCTAATGTATACAAAGTGTATTATACAGGCTGCCTCCTGCCCTGGTGGTCCCAGTGTCCGAGGAAAACAAATGCCTCAAAATGACCTGTGAATAGGACGTTGGGCCCCTTAGCGCACCTAGGCTGCAAAAAAGTGTCACACATGTGGTACCGCTGTACTAAGGTAAAGTAGTATAATGTGTTTTGGGGTGTATTTTTACACATACCCATGCTGGGTGGGAGAAATCTCTCTGTAAATGGACAATTGTGTGTAAAAAAAAAATCAAAAATTGTCATTTACAGAGATATTTCTCCCACCCAGCATGGGTATGTGTAAAAATACACCCCAAAACACATTATACTACTTCTCATGAGTACGGCGGTACCACATGTGTGGCACTTTTTTACACCCTAAGTGCGCTAAGGGGCCCAAAGTCCAATGAGTACCTTTAGGATTTCACAGGCAATTTTGCGACATTTGGTTTCGAGACTACTCCTTACGGTTTAGGGCCCCTAAAATGCCAGGGCAGTATAGGAACCCCACAAGTGACCCCATTTTAGAAAGAAGACACCCAAAGGTATTCCGTTAGGAGTATGGTGAGTTCATAGAAGATTTTATTTTTTGTCACAAGGTAGCGGAAAATTACACTTTGTGAAAAAAACAAACAATTAAAATCAATTTCCGCTAACTTGTGACAAAAAATAAAATCTTCTATGAACTCACCATGCTCCTAACGGAATACCTTGGGGTGTCTTCTTTCTAAAATGGGGTCACTTGTGGGGTTCCTATACTGCCCTGGCATTT
Source organism: Hyperolius riggenbachi (assembly GCF_040937935.1). NCBI lineage: Eukaryota > Metazoa > Chordata > Amphibia > Anura > Hyperoliidae > Hyperolius > Hyperolius riggenbachi. Next base: position 361,591,377 of record NC_090648.1, on the reverse strand, counting down.
TAGGGGCCCTAAACCGTGAGGAGTAGTCTTGACACAAAAATGACCTGTGAAATCCTAAAGGTACTCATTGGACTTTGAGCCCCTTAGCGCAGTTAGGGTGAAAAAAAGTGCCACACATGTGGTATCGCCGTACTCAGGAGAAGTAGTATAATGTGTTTTGGGGTGTATTTTTACGCATACACATGCTGAGTGGGAGAAATATCTCTGTAAATGGACAATTGTGTGTAAAAAAAATCAAACAATTGTCATTTACAGCGGTATTTCTCCCACCCAGCATGGATATGTGTAAAAATACACCCCAAAACACATTATACTACTACTCCTGAGTATGGCAATACCACGTGTGGCACTTTTTTGCAGCCTAACTGCGCTAAGGGGCCCAAAGTCCAATGAGCACCTTTAGGCTTTACAGGGGTGCTTACAATTAGGCACCCCCCAAAATGCAAGGACAGTAAACACACCCCACAAATTACCCCTTTTTGGAAAGTAGACACTTCAAGGTATTCAGAGAGGAGCATAGTGAGTCCGTGGCAGATATAAATTTTTTTTTGTCGCAAGTTAGAAGAAATGGAAACTTTTTTTTTTCTTTTTTGTCACAAAGTGTCATTTTCCGCTAACTTGTGACAAAAAATAAAATCTTCTATGAACTCACCATGCCTCTCAGTGAATACTTTGGGATGTCTTCCTTCCAAAATGGGGTCATTTGGGGGGTATTTATACTATCCTGGAATTCTAGCCCCTCATGAAACATGACAGGTGGTCAGAAAAGTCATAGATGCTTCAAAATGGGAAAATTCACTTTTTGCACCATAGTTTGTAAACGCTATCACTTTTACCCAAACCAATCAATATTGGCTGAATGGGTTTTTTTTTAATTAAAAACATGTTTGTCCACATTTTTCGTGCTGCATGTATACAGAAATTTTACTTTATTTGAAAAATGTCAGCACAGAAAGTTAAAAAAATCATTTTTTTGACAAAATTCATGTCTTTTTTGATGAATATAATAAAAAGTAAAAATCGCAGCAGCGATCAAATAGCACCAAAAGAAAGCTTTATTAGTGACAAGAAAAGGAGCCAAAATTCATTTAGGTGGTAGGTTGTATGAGTGAGCAATAAACCGTGAAAGCTGCAGTGGTCTGAATGGAAAAAAAGGGTCTGGTCCTTAAAGGGGGTAAAGCCCACGGTCCTCAAGTGGTTAATGTATAGTCCAGAAACCAGGGCTTCGCCGGTTTGTCAGACATAACCATACATACAAACTAGTACCTTTCTGCCCACTGGGTTTCATATGGGTTCTTACACAAGACCCATTAACACTTTGGAAGATTGTACACCATGTTATCAGGTCCATTAAGGCTTCCAAGGCCGCCCTTCTTCCCCCCACTGGCAAGCAAGGATCCCCCAAAGAATTCTGACAAGGGCTTGTCTGTCTGTAGATTGAGACTGAGCCCTTCTTTTGGTACAAGCGCAGTTGCACTGCACCTATATGCCCACACCTGCACGGTAAGCCAGAGCCACTTCCTGCATGAGTTGCTCCATGCTGCTTCACAAGTGCAGACGTGCTCACACTCCTGTCTGAAGAGGAGCCCTGATGTTCCCAAGGGCCCCAGCCAGTATGACACGGGAAGCCTGTACAGCATCCCGAGGCTTCACTCTTCTTCTGTAACTGTTATCTTATCCAAGGTTTACCTTGGGTTTTCTTTACGTTTGAGGCACCAAAATAAAATATTTAAAAAGAGAAGGTAGATATGAACTTCCTCTCATATTGGCCATAGAGTATTTGACATCATTAGTATGTGCCACCTTAATCCCAGCTTAAAGAGGAACTCCAACCAAGAATTTAACTTTATCCCAATCAGTAGCTGATACCCCCTTTTACATTAGAAATATATTGGTTTTCACAAACAGACCATCAGGGGCGCTGTATGACTGATATTGTGGTGAAACCGCTCCCACAAGAAGCTCTGAGGACCGCGGTGCTCCTGGCAAACTGCCACAATGTAACAATGTTCACAGACAGGAAATAGCTGCTTACAGCTGTCTCTAACGGCCAAAACAGCTAGCAGCAGCTACATAACCTGCCCACAGTAAACATGTCACCATGTGATACATGTCAGAATGTAAATCGGGGAGCGGAAAGATTTTACAATGAGCAAACACTGACTAAATCATTTATACATAATTATTGTAAAAATGAAGCACTTTTTTTATTACATTATTTTCACTGGAGTTCCTCTTTAACTGCTGAAGCTTTAGTTTGTTGCTCCTTTTTCCCTGTTGGTATGCTTATAATAGGCAGAACTACAACACATTTTAATTCAAAAAATATAATATTGGTTACAGCAAGCTTTTGTTTAGCTAAAATAAGATGCAGAAGTGGACAAGAAGCAAAAAATATGATAAATTCTCTACTCTAAAAATGTTTAAAACTAGGATGCCTCCCTCCACTGTCATTTAGCATGAAATTTTTAAGATTGTGTGTGCCTTATCTGGAGAAGTGGTGTCCTCCTTGGTCTGCAGTGCACTTGTGGAACCCAGCAGGGTGCAGTGTCCGCTGGATTGTCTGCCTTGAGACATTGCCACCAGCAGAGCCCAAATTCACCAGAATGGCCTTGGTGGTGATCCTTGGATTGTTTTTCACCTCTCTCACTATCCTCCTGGCCAGTACAGGGGTCACTTTTTGCTTCCGACCACATCCTCTAAGATGTTACACAGTGTGTAACATCTTGTATTTTTTAATAATACTTTGCACTGTAGCCACTGGGACTTGAAAACCTTTAGAAATGGCCTTGTAGCCCTTTCCTGACTTGTGAGCAGCCACAATGCACAGCCGCAGGTCCTCACTGAGCTCCTTTATCTTAGCCATGACTGTCCACAAATCAACTGCAGAGAGCTTCTCCTGTGGAATTGATTAAAACAGCTGTTCTAAAGCATCATAATTACAATTATTAAGTCAAAACTATTTGGAATGGTATAAAACTTTGGATTTCCCCACAGACTGTGAGAGTTTGTGAAGGGATTGAATAATTTTGGACTGGACACTTTTTGCTCAAATGTAAATAAAAGCTGAGAAATGTTTTTTTTCCCCACAATAATGCCTCTTGTACATCGTCTTATTATCTTTTGAAAGACACCTATGTCATTTCCCATCAAAAAATTGCTTGCTGGTTGAATAAAAGCAACTTTAAGTCAAAATTTGCCAGGGGTATGAATAATTATGCATGAATGTATGTGTGTGTGTATGTATATATGTGTATGCATATATGTATGTATATGTGTGTGTATGTATATGTATATGTATATATATATATATATATATATATATATATATATATATATATATATATATATATATATATATATATATTTTCTTCAGCGCGTGGCCAGGCTCCTGGAGATTTCTGTTCTTGTGGCAACCATGCACATTTGCAATTTTCAGTGGGCATGCGCAGCAGTCTCACATGATCATGCAAAAAATGTAACTGTGCTTACTCCACAAATAGAGGCATCCACTGCAACCCTATTTAAGGCTTATTTAGACTGCAGGATGCTGCTTTATCTTCTGTGCTAGTCCTTGACTTGTACAAGGTAGAGGTCTTGTACTAGAGGTATAATCATTAGTTAAACCATTAGTTAACCCATTGTGACTGTGCTTGTCTTTGACATTGTTCCTAAACTCCACCGACCCAGACCTTGGTTTGTGTTCCCATTTACGAAACTTGAACTCTGCCCTTGACCATTGGCTTGTTTACGGTCTCCGCAACCTGCTACCAGTTCTGGTGTTTGGGCTGTTCCTGACTACTCTACAAGAAACTTGCTTGCATTACAGCTTTCCATCTACCTTGGTGGTCTGTTATCTCTGTCACTTCTGGGGCAATCCCAAGGGCCTTGAACTGGTGGCTACTAGGTAGCAAAATAGTCCATTGCCCACTAGGGGTGGTAGCCCTTCATCCCTTATGGTGTGCTCTGGTGAAGAGAAGACACATTGTCACTTATGGCTAAACAAGCTTTCCACGCTGTATGTTCACATAATTAGAGGTGGAGTGTTTCAGACTGACCCTGCCCACATTTAATATGTTCCTTCTGTACCCATACTCCGACGGCCACCAGTGCAGGAGTCCTCTTTAGTGACCACAACCTCTGGCTCTACTTGACATTTCGTTAAAATAAATGGACCAGTGTTTTTTGTTGGATCTCACCAAATCTATGTAGTAGAAAGTTAAACTAAGTGAATATACTTTGAATGGCCACTTTTAGGTAGTCAGTTATATTACATAAAAATGGTAAGAGTGGACACAAAATATTTTATCATTAGTGGGCACCTTGAGAAAGATGGCACTTGACTGCAAATTAAAGCATTCCTGATCCGAGGAATATGGAGGCTACAACAGTTTTTATTCCAAGTGTAACAGTGCAGAGTATCCTGTGAATACTTCTTTCTGTTTTGTATGACAGTCTGTCTCTAAGTTTTGTGCCTGCCTACTGATGCAGTAGGTGTGTTTTATGCTAATTATTGCACTTAAATATGGTTGTTGCACAGTGGTTCTGTAAGCACTAGATAAAAACCGCACTGGTCGAAAATGTTGTCCTCCTCACTGTTACTTGAAATACACTGTACAATTGGCCTAAATCCAGGAGACCCAGTCTTTCTGTTTCCGCATTGAAGTTACACCCTGGGTGGATATGGGTGGTGACTGGTTGACTCCCTGGTGCTACAAACTATTGGGCTGCAGCATTGAGGAACTTCACTATTGCGTAGGAATATGGATGCTGAAATATTTATTTCCTTTTAACCGTGCACATTGCCTGGCTTTCCTGCTCTTCTGTCTCCAAAACATTTAGCCATAGAACCTGAACAAGCATGTTTCTGACTGAGGTTTGAGTGGATTAGCTTCATGCTGGTTTAAGGTGTGTGATTAAGACACTACTGTGGTCAGAGGTCAGCAGGACTGTCAGCCAACTGATATTTATCAGAAGGTTACCAGATATCTTCCTTAATTTAACCAATCACACCTATCCCTATCAACTTTCAAAACGCCATTAATAGGGAGCCTTGAATAAATCATACAGCAAATAAATATGGCAGCCTCCATACCCCTCTCGCTTCAGTTGTCCATTAATAACTGCCATAGATGAGATTTAAAGTCATGCCAGCCCACCCTGCAGATGGTTTTTCCTGAGTTCAAACTGCTAAAATGCAATAATCATCATATGACATTTTATTGCCATTCTATTCCATTTGAGCATTGTATTGTAACCACAAATGATGGGAAAAATTAGTCCACATTCACAAGGTAAATTAGCATTTATGAGAGCCTTATTTCTTGATTAATTTGCTGCCTAGATTCTCCTTAAACTCGTTTGTATAATTTAAATATGTAGTTTGTAGCGGTGCCATAAAGCTCTTTGCTGCAAAGCTGAAAACCTCTTCCACGATGATGAATTTCCACTAATGAGCATATGCGTTTAAAGTTAATGAATGTGCTTAAAAAGCAAATAAACCCCCAAAAAACAAAATATTAACTGTGAAAGTACATCTGTTCTCTGTCAGCTTCTGCTGCTGTTACTTTATGCTTAGGATTATGAAAACTTGCATTGCTGTCCTCACCATAAATAACCTAATTGCTTTACCATAGGTCTCATCTTTTGGATTCTGTAGCTTCTGAAACTACGTAGACCTCTTGGATAGCGGTCACCTGAAATGGTAATTCTTAATCATTTTGGACAACAGATTGCGAACAGTAGTAGGCACAAGGCGCCGCTTCCTGCAAAGCTTTCTTTTCTTGGGGGGGGGGGGGGGTGTTGCAGGTGGTAGGCCCCTTAAGGACCAGAGACTGCTGGTACCAAAGAACGGAACTTCCTGTTGAATCACAGGTCCCTCTCTCTGCCGTCGCTATGACTGCAGAGCTGTGTGAGCTTGTCGGGAGCCATTTTCATTGGCTCCTGACCGGCTCACACAGCTCTGCCGTCATATAGACATCAGGGCGAGTGATCTGTGGCTGGGAGAGAGCAACGCGATCGGAGGGTGCTGCAGGATAATTAAAATCTACGACCTGGCAGAGAAAAGAGGATCAAAACAGAGTGTAGATTTCAATCATCAAGGTCCATAAGCTGTCAAGATAATGTTTTTTCCAGCAGATTTGATCACTGTGAACCACAATACTAAATGCTAGTATAGTTAACTTTGCATATTAGAAATATGTAAAAGGTTATGTCAATCTAGCATTTGAATGCTTCTTTCATGGCAGTATCAGTATCACTAGCTATAAACCTTTCCAAGTAACTCACCTGACACAAGTAAACATATCCGGTGTTTTTAAGCTTTGTACACACTAGTTGGTTCCCTGGTGAGGCAGCTGGTCAGGCTCACCTCAATCTACTGAATGTACAGTGACGGTCAACTCCCCCGTTCATGCTTTGGTGTGCGATGTCCCTAGCAGACAGACTCGGCTGAACACGGGTCGACTGCATTGTTCTCCTACTCACCCCACCTGCTCTGTCATGCCCCCCTTCTTGTTTTAGCCTTTCTGCTCCCTGCATAACAGAGTGCATCCTCAAAATGCAGGCTAGTGACACGTCTGTACTGCATTGGTCCCTCCCACTTGAAGGAACAAGGCTCAGTCCTGGGTGACAGTCCTTGTAGGAGTGTACAAGGCTTTACTCTCTCCTGCCACCCCAAGTTTACATACCTGTTCCAGGTAAAGAACTCTGTAATATTACCGCAAGGCAACACCTACATTTTCAGAAGGAAGTCAGAAATGGCGGTTTCCATATTTCTGTCATGACAGGTGTGTTTTAAACTACCATTGAACTACATGAAACCATAACCTGTAGTGAATCAATCATTTCTAGAATTGCCATGATTTTTGTTAGGTGAAGTCACACTTATGATGCTCTGCAGATCTGCTGACCCTGTGGGTACATAAATAGCTGAAACATCTCTGAATGTGTCATGTTCTGTCATGGGTCACGAAAAATAATCAATATCTTATGATGCTTAGTTTTATAGTGTAGTTTCACGGTCCTGCAGTTGGTGATCAATAATCCTCTATGTTAATCTTTATGTATCCTCTGTTTTTCTTACAGCTCACATAGAAGCCCCAAATGTCCATTATTTTTAAGTGATCTTTCCCTATTTTGGAACCAATCCTTCCTCTTTCCCTTCTATTTCTGCTGTCCCCTTTAACCTCCTGGGCGTAACGAACAAGCTCAGCTTGTCCAGTAACGCCGCAGTGCACTGCTCAGGCCCCGGTGGGCCAACTTGCACAATTTTTTTTCCAAACGCGCACCTAGCACTTTGCTAGCTGCGTGTTTGTTGCGATCGCCGCCGATCCGCCGCTACCCGCCATGAAAGAGGCCCCCCCGCAGATCCCTTGCGCAGCCTGGTCAATCACCGCCAGGCTGCGCTATGGGGTGGATCGGGACTCCGCCTGACATCACGACGTCGATGACGTCATCACGATCGTTGCCATGGGGACGGGGGAAGCCCATACAGGAAATCCCGTTCAGTTCCTGTTGCGTATTTGCGCCCACAGCGATCGGAGGGGTGGGAGGGATTCGGCAGGGAGGGGGGAATCGTGTAGCTAGTGCTAGGCTAACTACATGTTTTAAAAAACCATCCCGCGGCCGTGCGCAGCCATAAATCAGAACGCCAAGGAGGTTAATAAGTTTTGTGTACACAGATCTGTAAGGGAAAAAACTTTTTTTTTTTTTTTTTACACTGAGCGTTGCTTTTCAATAGGTCTTCTCAGTCTCTATTTGTCCCCTTTAGTTTTCTAGTGAATTTAGGTCACCCCAAGCTACTCGGGCATTCTGTTGCACACAGCGCTATCCCATGATACATGTCAATCCCTGCCATGCTCTGAGGACCAAAAGTCCAAATCAGGCTGTTTGCATGTTGAGTTGGTGTGGCGCTGTAAATTTTATAAGCTATAGGCTTGCTATGCACCAGCAGTTCTGGATTTAAAGAAAACCTGAACTGAAAATTAAAAGTCCAAATAAGCATACACAAGTCATACTTACCTTCCATGTAGTCTACTCCTCAGTGTCTTTCTCCTGTCCCGCGTCCTGTTTGTTCACTGTGATCAAGGGGATTTTCCGTCCTCCATTTTGAAAATGGCCATTACCCATAACAGCTGTCTGGTCAGCACACAGTTAAACTGTGACATCGCCCAGTTGAGCCATAGGGAAACATGGACATTACCTGGTACATCAGTTTTCCTCTCAGCTATAACTGACAGCAACTGATATTTTACTGACAGCAACTGATATATTTCAGATCTGACAAAATATTGTCAGAACTGGAAGGGATTATTGTCAGAAGAAAATGGTGAGCTTCTGAGAGGAACTGATGGCAAGGTAACTATGTAATGTTCATTTGAAGTTACCTCATGTGTTTATTTTAAATATTTTTATTTAGCACAGGTTCTCTTTAAATCTGGCTTCAAAGGCCTAAAGAAATAATTTGCATACTCTGTAGCGGTGCATTGTGGGAAACCACAATTGCTCATTAAAGCTTAATTATCACAAATACCTTCTGTTTTAAGAAGGCAAATTGCTTTTTTTAAAAAAAATACAATGCTCACCATATCATGCAAAATAACTTAAATCGAACCTAAACTCAGTACTTTCTCTATTCTGTAAAAGTTAATAAGTAATAGCATAATAACCTTTAAAGAATAACATTTCTTTTATACAGCTTACAGAACTCCTGCAGTGTCTACTTGCTGATTTCATGGAAGCAGACAAAGGGTTAACATCCAGTATTTACAAATTAGCTGCTCTGCTGAGGCTGCTGAGATTTGATAGCTGACAAGGCTGAGAAATCAAATTACACTTGTGATTAGGGGGGTATTAGACAGGCTAACCTCTCTAAATACATACATTTATGTGCATTTCTCTGTTTTCCTTCTGTCTTGTGCAAGAGTTCAGGTCTACTTTAACCACTTGCCGACCGCCCACTACCAATAGGCGGCGGCGGCAAAGTGGCACCCTCAGGACCGTGTAACGCCGATCGGCGTCACCTGGGGGACTGATTAGCCGGGGATCGCGTGCAGGAATGCGCATGTATCCACTGGCATTTGGCTCCGCCCACCCGCGACATCAACTCGCTGGCCAATTAGCAGCGCTGGCGGGTTGTTAACCACTTCCCGACCGCCTAACGCACAGAGGCGGCCGGGAAGTGGAGCCCGCAAGGACCAGCTCATGCCCAAAGGCGGCGGTCATTGTAGGGGCATGGGCGGAGCGATCGCGTCATCCGTGACGCGATTCTCCGCCGGTGCCTGTCTCCGCTCACCCGCCGCAACATCCCGCCGGCCATACGGAAGCGCCGGCGGGATGTTAACCTGATGATCGCCGCATACAAAGTGTATAATACACTTTGTAATGTTTACAAAGTGTATTATACAGGCTGCCTCCTGCCCTGGTGGTCCCAGTGTCCGAGGGACCACCAGGGCAGGCTGCAGCCACCCTAGTCTGCACCCAAGCACACTGATCTCCCCCCCCTCCCTGCCCCCTGATCGCCCACAGCACCCCTCAGACCCCCCCTGCCCACCCCCCAGACCCCGGTTTACACCCAATCACCCCCCCTAATCACCCATCAATCACTCCCTGTCACTATCTGTCAACGCTATTTTTTTTAACCCTAAACTGCCCCCTGGGGACTCCTGATCACCCCCCCTAACCCCTCAGATTCTCCCCAGACTCCCCTCCCCGACACCCCCCCTTGTGTACTGTATACCTCTATCCCCCTGATCACCTGTCAATCACCTGTCAATCACCCATCAATCACCCCCTGTCACTGCCACCCATCAATCAGCCCCTAACCTGCCCCTTGCGGGCAATCTGATCACCCACCCACACCAATAGATCGCCCGCAGATCCGACATCAGATCACCACCCAAGTGCATTGTTTACATCTGTTCTCTCCTCCAAACACCCACTAATTACCCATCAATCACCCCCTGTCACTGCTATCCATCAGATTAGACCCCTATCTGCTTCTAGGGCACTCAATCACTCGCCCACACCCTCAGAACCCAGCCCTGATCACCTCGCCAGTGCATTGCTTGCATCTATTCCCCCCTCTAATCACACCTTGAGACACCCATCAATCACCTCCTGTCACCCCCTAGCACACCTACCCATCAGATCAGGCCCTAATTTGCCCTGTGTGGGCTCCTGATCACTCGGCCAAACCCTCAGATCCCCCTCAGACCCCCTTCTGATCACCTCCCCAGTGCATTGATTGCATCTATTTTCCCCTCTAACCACCCCCTGAGACACCCATCAATCACCTCCTGTCACCCCCCCTAGCACTCCTATCCATCAGATCAGGCCCAATACAACCTGTCATCTAAAAGGCCACCCTGCTTATGACCGGTTCCACAAAATTTGCCCCCTCATACACCACCTGTCATCAAAATGTGCAGATGCTTATACCCCTGAATAGTCATTTTGAGACATTTGGTTTCCAGACTACTCACGGTTTTGGGCCTGTAAAATGCCAGGGCGGTATAGGAACCCCACATTTTAGAAAAGACACCCCAATGTATTCTGTTAGGTGTATGACGAGTTCATAGAAGATTTTATTTTTTGTCAAAAGTTAGCGGAAATTGATTTATTTATTTTTTTTTCACAGTGTCATTTTTCACTAACTTGTGACAAAAAATAAAATCTTCTATGAACTCGCCATACTACTAACGGAATACCTTGGGGTGTCTTCTTTCTAAAATGGGGTCACTTGTGGGGTTCCTATACTGCCCTGGCGTTTTAGGGGCCCTAAACCGTGAGGAGTAGTCTAGAAAACAAATGCCTCAAAATGACCTGTGAATAGGACGTTGGGCCCCTTAGCGCACCTAGGCTGCAAAAAAGTGTCACACATGTGGTACCACCGTACTCAGAAGTAGTATAATGTGTTTTGTGGTGTATTTTTACACATACCCATGCTGGGTGGGAGAAATCTCTCTGTAAATGGACAGTTGTGTGTAAAAAAAATCAAACAATTGTCATTTACAGAGATATTTCTCCCACCCAGCATGGGTATGTGTAAAAATACACCCCAAAACACATTATACTACTTCTCCTGAGTACGGCGGTACCACATGTGTGGCACTTTTTTACACCCGAAGTACGCTAAGGGGCCCAAAGTCCAATGAGTACCTTTAGGATTTCACAGGTCATTTTGCGACATTTGGTTTCAAGACTACTCCTCACGGTTTAGGACCCCTAAAATGCCAGGGCAGTATAGGAACCCCACAAATGACCCCATTCTAGAAAGAAGACACCCAAAGGTATTTCGTTAGGAGTATGGTGAGTCCATAGAAGATTTTATTTTTTGTCACAAGTTAGCGGAAAATGACACTTTGTGAAAAAAAAACAATTAAAATCTATTTTCGCTAACTTGTGACAAAAAAATAAAACCTTCTATGAACTCACCATACTCCTAATAGAATACCTTGGGGTGTCATCTTTCTAAAATGGGGTCATTAGTGGGGTTCCTATACTGCCCTGGCATTTTAGGGGCCCTAAACCGTGAGGAGTAGTCTTGAAACAAAAATGACCTGTGAAATCCTAAAGGTACTCATTGGACTTTGGGCCCCTTAGTGCAGTTGGGGTGCAAAAAAGTGCCACACATGTGGTATCGCCATACTCTGGAGAAGTAGTATAATGTGTTTTGGGGTGTATTTTTACACATACCAATGCTGGGTGGAAGAAATACCTCTGTAAATGACAATCTTTTGATTTTTTTACACACAATTGTCCATTTACAGAGATATTTCTCCCACCCAGCATGGGTATGTGTAAAAATACACCCCAAAACACATTATACTACTTCTCCTGAGTACGGCGATACCACATGTGTGGCACTTTTTTTTGCAGCCTAACTGCGCTAAGGGGCCCAAAGTCCAATGAGTACCTTTAGGATTTCACAGGCCATTTTGAGAAATTTTGTTTCAAGACTACTCCTCACGGTTTAGGGCCCCTAAAATGCCAGGACAGTATAGGAACCCCACAAATGACTCCTTTTTAGAAAGAAGACACCCCAAGGTATTCTGTTAGTAGTACGGTGAGTTCATAGAAGATTTTATTTTTTGTCACAAGTTTGTGAAAAAAACCAATAAAAATTAATTTCCGCTAACTTGTGACAAAAAATAAAATCTTCTATGAACTCACCGTGGGAATGGGAAAATAGTTTGTAAACGCTATAACTTTTACCCAAACCAATAAATATATACACTGAATGGGTTTTTTTTTTTTTTTTAATCAAAAACATGTTTGTCCACATTTTTCGCGCTGCATGTATACAGAAATTTTACTTAATTTGAAAAATGTCAGCACAGAAAGTTAAAAAAATAAATTTTTTGCCAAAATTCATGTCTTTTTTGATGAATATAATAAAAAGTAAAAATCGCAGCAGCAATCAAATAGCACCAAAAGAAAGCTTTATTAGTGACAAGAAAAGGAGCCAAAATTCATTTAGGTGGTAGGTTGTATGAGCGAGCAATAAACCGTGAAAGCTGCAGTGGTCTGAATGAAAAAAAAGTGCCTGGTCCTTAAGGGGGTTAAAGCCCACGGTCCTCAAGTGGTTAACCCCCGATCTGCCGCATACAAAGTGTATAATACACTTTTTCAAATAACCCTCCAGGACAGGTGCTTACATATGAGATTAGGCCCCGCCCCCAACAGGAAACACAAAGAACTAGCTCTCTATAAGTTCCACCTCTAACCTCTACCTGCCAGTTCTTTGTGTTTCCTGTTCCGGGGAACACCTAGCTCTCTGGCTAGGAGAGGTGGTCAGCAGCCAGGCAGTGCTGAGGCCATTAGGAACTAGTAAAGGGTAGCCTGGTCCAGGTGGAATGATGAGGTTTACCTTATCCACCGGGTGGTGGATTCTCCTGGGATGGCCGGCAGGTGCAGTGGTGACCAGGGGAGCGGCAGCGGAGGCAGCTAAGGCGGAGGCCATACACCCAACGGAGGAAGCTGGCGCCATGCGGAGGCGGAATGGTGGCTTCTGGAGTGTGCGGGAGTGTGGCAGCGTGTCCAGGCGGAAGCGAGGGCAGTAACGCTGGCTATGCGAAACTTCCGCCCTTACGGTGACGTATTTCCGGTTCCGGGTTGGGTGCCTGCTTAGAGGCCGCGGCGTCCATCCCCACATGCGTTTGTGTGTAGGAGGAGATGGACGCAAAGCAGAAGACAGCAGATCAGGTAAGTGGAGGCTACGTCGGAGGACATTCGCCCGTCTGATCTGCAAGGTCTGATGTTAGTAGCCGCTGTCTGATTGAGGTCTGCTAAGGGGGGAAAGTTAATGTTTACCTATCCCGCAGTCTGATCTCAGAGGTCTGATATTGTATTAAACAGATGCTTAGATGGTTAATATAGGATATAGTATATGCTAAATTTACATCGGCATTATTTTTGGTCCCAACATAAAAATTTATATTAAGGTGGATATTAGGTGATTACTATTCAGTTTAAATCATCCTAATGCATATGGTGTTTTTGTTAAACCAATTAAAAGCATCTAAGTTATATCAGGTGATTATGGGATGTTGGCAATTACTGATATATTTGTATATTGGATATGCACAGGGAATGGCTGTCAGTGCAATTGTCCTGATGCAAATTAGACTTTGTTTAGGCTATTATACGAATTGAATTAGGATCCAGGCCGCTCATATTATTCAATCATGTTGATATAGAGTAAGGTGGCTGTTTAACATATTGATGGGGTTATTTTGTATGTTTCCCTTAGGATGCTATGGAGTCTGATAGCTCTGAAAGGCCCAGGAGTTGCATTCTCTGTAATAAACCCTTACAACTGCACTGGCCAAAAGCATCCTGTCAGAAATGTATTTCAAGTATCATTAATGAAGATAATACAGCCTCTTGTAAAGACTTTATGTTTACAATGCGCCAAGAAATGGTTGAGACCTTTAAGGCATTTAGAGAAAGTCTACCTACCACCTCTGCACAAGGGCGGCAGCCTGAGCAGGTAGTTAAACCTAAAAAAGCCACAAGTAAATCCCCTAGAATTATTTATTCATCAGAAGAAGAGCAAGAGAGTCACCACGAAACGGGTGAACCATACTCTGTGTCTTCTGAGGAATTGTCTGAACATGAGGAGACTGAAGATGCAAATAAGGCATCAAAGTTTAAATTTGCCTCAGAAGAGACAGAAGAGCTGCTTAAGGCAATTTATTCAACGCTAGATATACCACAGAAAAAGACGTCAGAAAAATCCTTGCATGACAAATTGTATATGGGAATGGAACCATCAGAGCAACTTTGTTTTCCTTTGCATAATTCTATGAAGAATTTAATTACATTACAATGGAAAGATCCTGAGAAAAGATTATTTATTTCAAAGGGATTTAAGAGACGTTTTCCGTTTGCGGAAGAGGATGCGAAGTTATGGGAGTCATGTCCCAAGCTTGACGCAGCTTTTAGCCAAGTCGAGAAAGATAATGAGTTAGCTTTCGAGGATTTTGGTAGACTTAAGGATCCAGGGGATAAGAGAATTGAATTTTCACTTAAAAAGGCTTGGTCAGCTTGTGCGACCAACTTCAAACCAGCCGCAGCAACGACCTGTGTATCCCGCACTATGTCTGTATGGTTGGAAAGGATTAAAAGATTGGTTGACGAAGATGCACCTAAGAAAGATATTCTTGAAGCCATTGAGGTGGTTGAGGGTGGTAATGATTATGTGATTGATGCAGCCTCAGAATCACTAAGAGTAACAGCAAGATCCACGGCACTAATAAATAATGCACGTAGGAATCTATGGTTAAAAACTTGGGATGGGAGTCAGACATCAAAAGCCAGGGCATGTAGTCTTCCCTTCTCAGGAGATTTATTATTTGGTCCACAGCTCCAGGAGGTATTAGAGCGTACAGCCAGCAAAAAGACAACCTTTCCTAAAAAGAGAAAGTTTGAGCCAAAAAAGAAGCCGTTTTTTCGTAAAAGACAGGCACAGGGTAAGGAACAGCAGAGGCGTAAGCCTTGGGCAGGCAATAGAGGTTTTACCAAAAGAAATCCGTTGTTCAGATCAACGGAAAATAAGGACAGACCATGACGCCAACAAGGTGGGAGGCAGGTTAAAAAAGTTCCTACTAGGTTGGAAAGAAATAACAAAAAACAAATTTATTTTAGATCTAGTAGAAAATGGATACAAGATCCAATTTTCAAAACCTCCTCCCAATCGATTTGTAATTACTCAGGCCCCAAGAGTGCCAGAGGAAAAGAGAGCGATGTTACAGATAGTGCAGGATATGCTCGCAAGAGACGTGGTCTGCAGAGTTCCAGTAGATCAGGAAGAAAGGGGATTCTACTCCAGAGTCTTTTTGGTGAAGAAGCCCACAGGGAAATATCGTTTGATATTAAACCTCAAACCTCTGAATCCATATATAAAATACGAGAGATTCCGAATGGAGACAGTATTTACGATGCGAAACCTACTGTTCCCAGATTGTTTTATGATCAATATCGATTTAACAGATGCTTATTGGCATATCCCAATAAGGAAAGAATCTCAAGTTTTCCTTCGATTCAGTATAAAGACGAGTTCAGGTCCAGAACATTTTCAATTTTGCGGTCTTCCATTCGGAATCTCTTCAGCACCCAGAATTTTCACAAAAGTAATGGCAGAAATTGTGGGGGCTCTACACCTCAGGGGCATTCTTGTAATCCCATACCTGGACGATTTGTTAGTACTAGCCGACAGTATTCAAGCACTGGAAAACCACAAGAAGTTGGTGATAGAACTCCTAGAGCGGACAGGTTGGCTAGTGAATTTTCAGAAATCCTACCTCATTCCAACACAGCAGATTCAATTCCTGGGGTTCAGGGTGGATTCAGTGTCTCAAAAATTATATCTTCCACAGGACAAGATAATGAAACTCCAGACAATGGTACAGCAATACCAGAGGGAAACAGTCACAACAGTAAGACAAGTAATGAGGTTGATAGGATTTTTAACCTCCACAGCTCCATCAGTATACTGGGCACTGAGGCACATAAGACACATACAGCAATGGCTTCTGCAGAATTGGAGAGGAGTTCAAACGGCCATAGATCAGACCCTTTGTATGCCAGCAGAGATAAAGCAGAGCCTAGATTGGTGGGTCCAGGAGGACAGACTGATACAGGGTCGTTTATGGAGATATCCGATAACGAGGGTATTAACGACAGATGCCAGCCTGAGAGGTTGGGGGGCTCATATAGAAGGCATTTATTTACAGGGTACTTGGTCGAAAGAAGTAATGACTCACTCGTCAAACTTTCGAGAATTGCTAGCAGTAAAGGAGGCACTGATACAGGCGGCCGACAAGATAAGAGGCCACCATCTCCAAGTCAGGTCAGACAACATCACAGTAGTGATGTATTTGAACAAACAAGGAGGTACGAGGTCAGAACAGCTTCTAAACCTAGTACTACAGATATTAGATTGGGCAGAACAGAACCTTCAATCGATTGCAGCAGTTCATCTCAAGGGGTCACTGAATACTATGGCGGATCTATTAAGCAGAAAAAGATTGTCAAATTCAGAGCTAAGCCTAAACCCAAGAGTGTTCAGGGAGTTGACACAGAAGTGGGGTTGTCCTCAAGTAGATCTGTTTGCCAACTGGAAGAACACACACTGCGACCACTTTTTTTCCCTAGATCCAAAAGGAGCTTTAGGAGTAGATGCCTTGGCTCAGACATGGGATTTTCAGATCGCCTATGCCTTCCCGCCAATCCCTCTATTATCAGTAGTATTACAAAAGCTAAGATCAACTACAATGTATATGATACTGATTGCACCCAATTGGCCAAAACGAGTCTGGTTCCCAATGATAAAATCGATGTTGGTGGACAAACCGATCCAATTGAGAGACAGACACAGCCTCCTCAAAAGAGAAGACGAGTGGACTCAGATTCCCAATCTTCAGCTGACAGCGTGGTTTCTGAGGGGCAAATCTTAAAAAGAAGAGGATTTTCTGACAGAGTAACAAGAACGATACTGAACAGTAGGAAAAGCGTTACGAGGGCAATCTACTTAAAGTATTGGAAGACCTTTTGTAATTGGAAAGAGCAATCAGGTCTGAAATCCAACAGACTGGCCTCAGTATTAGAATTTTTGCAGGATGGAGTCGACAAGAGACTGGCATTAAGTACTTTGAAAGTGCAGATTGCAGCCCTTTCAGTTTTTCTTAATAGGCGGTTAGCCTTAGAACCCTTAGTTATTAGATTTCTGAAATCGGTAGAACGTTCTAGGCCAGTAATGAAACGTTCATACCCAAGATGGGATTTAACTTTAGTTCTAAACGTCTTAATGAGTGAGGACTTTGAGCCATTAAATGAAATTTCATTACGATTATTAACAATGAAAACAGTTTTTTTGGTAGCAGTGACCTCAGCAAGGAGGATAAGCGAACTGGAGGCACTAAGCTCGGTTGAACCTTTTTGTTTAATTTTTCACGATAGGGTAGTCCTGAAGACGACGAGTGAATTCTTGCCAAAGGTTGCTACCCTGTCCAATAGGATGCAAGAGATTGTATTGCCATCCTTTTGTAAAAACGCAACAGATCCAAGGGAAATTAAATGGCATAAACTAGATGTCAGGAGATGTTTGCTATTTTATTTAGACAGAGTAAAGGAGTTTAGAAAATCTACGGCATTATTTGTGAATTTTTCTGGAGCAGCAAAGGGAAAAAGCATGTCTAAGGCCTCTATAGCAAGATGGATCAGATCCTGCATTAAGGAAGCATATAGGCTTAAGGGAGTTCCAGGTCCAAGAGAAGTAACAGCACATTCGGCTAGGTCAGTTGCAACTTCCTGGGCTTACAGAGCTGGAGCGACGGCAACCGAAATCTGCAAGGCGGCCACCTGGAAGACGGTGAACACCTTCATCAAACACTACAGGTTGGATCTATTATCGGCAGAGGAACAGACTTTTGGAAGAAAGGTTCTTCAGGCTGTGATCCCTCCCTAAGGTTAGTGTTATTTATTGCATATCATCTCATATGTAAGCACCTGTCCTGGAGGGTTATTTGAAAAAACCAAAATTAGCTTACCTGGTAATGCTGTTTTTAATAACCCTCCAGGACAGGTGACCCACCCTAGAAACTTATGGTTGCATGTAAATAATTTGATGTGTAAACATGTGGTCATAAAAAGGTTTTTTTTTTAACTATAAACGGATATTTAGGTAATGTGTGAAGTAGAATAATCTATCGGAACAGTTAATTGGAACATACTGGCAGGTAGAGGTTAGAGGTGGAACTTATAGAGAGCTAGTTCTTTGTGTTTCCTGTTGGGGGCGGGGCCTAATCTCATATGTAAGCACCTGTCCTGGAGGGTTATTAAAAACAGCATTACCAGGTAAGCTAATTTTGGTTTTTGTAATGTATACAAAGTGTACTATACAGGCTGCCTCCTTCCCTGGTGGTCCCAGTGATCGAGGGACCACCAGGGGAGGAGGCAGCCCTTGTAATAAAAGCACACACACTGATCCTGCCCCCTGATCACCCACAGCACCCCTCAGAACCCCCCCGATCTCCCCCTCAGACCACTGTTTGCACCCAATCACCCCCCTAATCACCCATCAATCACTTCCTGTCACTATCTGTCAATGCTATATTTTAGAGTAGGTCCTAAACTGCCCCCTGGGGGCTCCTGATCACCCCCCACACCCTCAGATCCTCCCCAGAACACCCCCCGTGTACTGTATAAATCTATTCTCCCCTGTACTCACCCACTGATCACCTGTCAATCACGTGTCAATCACCCATTAATCACCCCCTGTCACCACCTGCCACCCATCAGATCAGACCCTAACCTGCCCCTTGCGGGCACTTGATCACCCGCCCACACCCTCAGATCACCTCCCAAGTGCATTGTTTACATCGGTTCTCCCCTATAATCACCCACTGATCACCCATCAATCACTCCCTGTCACCACCTGTCACTGCTATCCATCAGATCAGACCCTAATCTGCCCCTTGCGGGCACCTAAACACCCGCCCACACCCTCAGAGACCCCTCAGACCCCCCATGATCACCTCCCCAGTGCATTATTTACATCTGCTTTCGCCTCTAATCACCCATCAATCACCCCCTTTCATCACCTGTCACTGCTAACCATCAGATCAGACCCTATCTGCCCCTTGCGGGCACCCAATTACCCACCCACACCCTCAGATCTCCCTCAGACCCCCCCTGATCACCTCCCCAGTGCATTGCTTGCATCTATTCCCCCAGACACCCATCACTCACCTCCTGTCACTACCTGTCACCCTCTAGCACACCTACCCATCAGATCAGGCCCTAATTTGCCCCTGTGGGCTCCTGATCACTCGGCCAACCCTCAGATCCCTCTCAGACCCCCTTCCGATCACCTCCCAGTGCATTGATTGCATCTATTCTCCCCTCTAATCGCCCCCTGAGACACCCATCAATCACCTCCTGTCACCCCCTAGCACTCCTATCCATCAGATCAGGCCCTTATCTGCCCCCTGCGGGCTTCTGATCACCCGGCCAAACCCTCACCCGCCCCACCGCAGTGACAGAATTTTTTTTGCTGATCACTGCTGGTCTCTACGACTGAGACCAACCGTTATGCCACACAATATGCAACTGCCAATCCAAGAAGCTACCATGCCCAGCCTTTTCGGTGGAAACCACTCCAAGTTTCCGAACGTAACGTTTTTTGGGACCTTCTCCTTAACATGGGTGTCAGGAACCGGCCCGCGGCACGCCTGCGTATACGGTTCCCGACTGCGGGTTTGACCAGACTGAGAGGTGAAGCAGCCTTAGTCAAGCTAAAACAAGGCTGGGACCCCTCAGAACACCTCTCACTGCCACCACTAGCGGTTCGCTAGACACTTCCACTCTGCTGTCGAGTCCTCAGCGCGCACTCCGCGTTTTCGTATTTGGGTCAGCTTTGCGCTTAGGCCAAATACGGGAACGCCCCCCACCCACACACACACACAGTTGCAATCTTACACTTTCGTGAAGCAAAGACCCACTAACAGTCGTTCCGAACGATACTGTTAGCCACTCTGCTGTCGCTACTCGCACTGGCGTTGTTCGTACGTTGGGTCAGCTGCGCGCTTAGGCCAACGTATGACAAACGCCCCCACACACAATGCAATTACAATTTCCTACGGTAGTGTTGCTCAAGCGTACAATTAAGCATGAAACTTATACACGGTTACACTTCAGTCTCTTCTAGGCTATGAGTGTTAGTTTAGTACGGCAGAAGTCAAGCTTATTAAATAATAATTTAATATTCCAGAAAAACATAGAACAGTGCAGAACTTAATATATACAAAAAGATTACAAAAAACAAAGTAAAAATAGTTACAAGATAAAAGTTACAAAGATAACACACACGGATATTTGCGTAAAATAAAAATGGGGATTAAAAAAAACGTTACCAACTTGAAGGTCTCAACGTTGTCGCAGGAGCATGCCGCTTTTTCGACCGGAAGTCGAGATCGACTCTAGCTATGCGCTAACTCCCAGAGCAGATGGTCACTAGGCATTTGCCTCTGCTTTTTATACTCTGAGCTACGCCTGGAGGCTGCAACTTCCTTGGGGAGGGGAGGAACTAGGTTTTAATTAAATCTCAGACATATTCCATTTCCAGGTAAAAGTCTATACATCAAAGATTGTGAAGTGAGTCTTTTAACTCCAGGTGAAAACTTGATTAAGGCTTTTTCCTGTCTCCGTTTTATTAGATGTCATTTACAGGGTATAGTTTTGCACCTCCACTAATGATTTAATTTCCACAGGTAAAAAATGGTATCAACAGGACTTCACCCATTTCTAATAGCCTGTCATGTACATTTCAAACGTTCCTGTGTTAGTCTCCAGGCTCTGGTCCTCTTGCTTTGTGTATTGAGACAATGGGCCGTCTCCTGAGTTCAAAAGCCAGGCAGATAATCCCATTTGCACTCTCAGAGGAACTGCATACAGACTCAAAGCACCTCATATGGCCAAGACAATCACCCATTTCCTTGCCCCAAGCAACTCAAGGTAACCTGCTCCCTTCTGGCAGAAAAAAATGAAAGAATATGTTCCTGTTATCCTTAATATCAGCACCTCAATATATCTCCACAATGGGTCTAGTAAAAAAGAATGTATTGCGGTCTCATTGGTCTACGCACCCAATACATCACATGCCCATTTTCTCTGCTGCCATGTCCAGGTCACGATTTGAGAACATCCTGCGCTTCCTGCACTTCAGTGCCAATACAACCTGTCATCTAAGAGGCCACCCTGCTTATGACCGGTTCCACAAAATTCGGCCCCTCATAGACCACCTGTCATCAAAATTTGCAGATGCTTATACCTCTGAACAGTCATTTTGAGGCATTTGGTTTCCAGACTACTCCTCACGGTTTTGGGCCCCTAAAATGCCAGGGCAGTATAGGAACCCCACAAGTGACCCCATTTTAGAAAGAAGACACCACAAGGTATTCCGTTAGGTGTATGATAAGTTCATAGAAGATTTTATTTTTTTGTCACAAGTTAGTGGAAAATGACACTTTGAAAAAAAAAAACAATAATCAATTTCCGCTAACTTGTGACAAAAAAATCTTCTAAAATCTTCTATGAACTCACCATACTCCTAATGGAATACCTTTGGGTGTCTGGCATTTTAGGGGCCCTAAACCGTGAGGCGTAGTCTAGAATTTCACAGGTCATTTTGAGGTATTTGGTTTCTAAAGGTACTCAAAGGACGTTGGGCCCCTTAGCGCACCTAGGCTGCAAAAAAGTGTCACACGTGGTATTGCCGTACTCAGGAGAAGTAGTATAATGTGTTTTGGGGTGTATTTTTACACATATCCATGCTGGGTGGGAAAATTATCTCTGTAAATGGACAATTGTGTGCAAAAAAAAAAAATCTCATTTACAGAGATATTTCTCTCACCCAGCATGGGTATGTGTAAAAATATACCCCAAAACACATTATACGATTTCTCCTGAGTACGGCGGTACCACACGTGTGACACTTTTTTGCAGCCTAGGTGCGTTAAGGGGCCCAAAGTCCTATGAGCACCTTTTGGCTTTTCAGGGGTGCTTACAATTTAGCACCCCCAAAATGGCAGGACAGTATACACACCCCACAAATGACCCCATTTTGGAAAGTAGACACCCCCAAAGTATTCAGAGAGGGGTATGTTGAGTCCGTGGCAGATTTCATTTTTTTTTCTTTTTGTCACAAGTTAGCAAAAATGGAAACTTTTTTTTAAACTTATTTATTTTTTGTCACAAAGTGTCATTTTCCACTAACTTGTGACAAAAAATAAAATCTTCTATGAACTCACCATGGCTCTTAAGGAATACTTTTGGATGTCTTCTTTCCAAAATGGGGTCATTTAGGGGGTATTTATACTATCCTGGAATTCTAGCACCTCATGAAACCTGACAGGTGCTCAGTAAAGTCAGAGATTCTTCAAAATGGGAAAATTCACTTTTGGCACCATAGTTTGTAAACGCTTTAACTTTTACCCAAACCAATAAATATACACTTATTGGATTTTTTTTATCAGACATGTAGCACAATACATTTTACTTTATTAGAAAAATGTCTGCACAGAAAGTTACAAAACCTTTTTTTGACAAAATGTATGTTTTTTTTGATGAATATAATAAAAACTAAAAATCACAGCAGCAATCAAATAGCACCAAAAGAAAGCTTTATTAGTGACAAGAAAAATTCATTCAGATAGTAGGTTGTATGACCGAGCAATGAATCGGTAAAGCTGCAGTGGTCTGAATGGAAAAAAAAAGTGTCTGGTCCTTATAGCGTTCCTTAAGCCAAAAAAAAAAAGTTTTACTCACCTGGGGCTTCCAATAGCCCCCTGCAGCTGTCCGGTGCCCTCGCAGCCTCGCTCCGATCCTCCTGTCCCCGCCGCCGACCACTTCCGGTTTCGCCGTCAGGAGCCGATAGGCTGGGAATGCTATGCTATAGCAGCATAGAGGGAGCTATTGTATTGTGGCTGGGAACGTGAAGAATCACTCGCGTTCCCAGCCTGTCGGCTCCTGACGACGAAACCGGAAGTGGTCGCCGGCAGGGACAGGAGGATCGGAGCGAGGCTGCGAGGGCACCGGACAGCTGCAGGGGGCTATTGGAAGCCCCAGGTGAGTAAAACTTTTTTTTTTTTTTTTTGGCTTAAGGTTCGCTTTATGGGGTTTTAATACTGCAGTCCTTAAGTGGTTAAGATAAAATACCCAATCATATCTTGCATCTCAAGCTTTGCCTTTGATGAATTGGTCAGTAAACTGTGGAATACGTTGGGCATGTGTTTACACTGGATGTGAAGGCTGCATTGGATTTGACTTTCTCCGTTCTCCTAATATGATACTGGGCTTGATTATTGTATTAAAATTGTTTACTTTCTGTATATAAATTTGTTATAGGGGAGGAATTTACTGATGCAAAACAATTTTGAAAGTAAACCATTATCTAATTGATACCTTACTAAGTCATACACACATTCAATTTTGACTTGCCAATTTTACCGCTTGCATATATTGTGATGGCCATCAGATTTTGTATACTATGAAATAAACAGTCTGGCCTAGTGCACACCAGAGCGGTTCGGTCGCGTTTTCAGATCCGATTGCGGATGTGGATCCGCTAGGGTAATGTATTTCAATGGAGTGGTGCACACCAGAGCGGGAGGCGTTTTGCAGAAACGCATACTCCCGGGCTGCTGCAGATTTTGAATTGCGGAGGCGTTTCTGCCTCCAATGTAAAGTATAGGAAAACCGCTCTAAAAAAAAGGCAGTTCAGAGCAGTTTTGCAGGCGTTCTTGTTACAGAAGCTGTAACTAACAATATCTGAAATCCACTACACCAAAAACGCTTCCCAAAACCGCGAAATGCTAGGTGAAACGCTACAGAAAAATAAAAGTTTCATAATCTGCTAGCATTTTGCGGATCTGCTAGCTGTTTTTGGTGTGCACCAGGCCTCTGTGTAGGTAAGCTCTCGTACTACATGGAGCTGGTAAAATTGGCTCATCATTGACCAATAAAAATGAGATGTTTCTACACATAGTATCATGTGGGATAAGTGTATGCCTTTCACATTCCAGAAAAAGCAGGCCATCACAAGATCCCTGCAATTGACATTTCCAGTGTGTGTACGTACATTGGACTTATTTAGCCACATTCACTGATTTCATCAACTAAGGCTTTCATTTGAGTGTATGAATAAAGGACTAGAAGGTCTAGTTAAGTAGCGTGGAAAGTGAGCTGGAGTTTGGAGCATGCTTGATCACATCACTGCAGAAGACTAAGGGGGTGACTTTAACTATTGCAATCCTATGACTGTTCTTACCTGATGCTCGAGCCAAATTTATACAGCACAATTAATACTTTAAAGCTTAAAACCTTGTGTACATGAAAAATGGTTCTGTCATAGGTGATTTTGGACTCCAAAACGTATCAAAGTATTTAGCTATGCGGTTAAAAGGAGCTATTCCCTGGCCAAAGAATTAGGTGCACAATAGATGGATTGAGCTCGAGTGTTCTGTAATGCTAGATTATAACAAACATTTCTAATATTGCATATTCTTCCATGGGACAAACAGGTATTTCTTGGATAATTCAGTTTTCTTTTTAAAGCATTTTATAGAGCAGTAAAGAGGCATAACTTGAAATCTTGTATCTTTAGTTCATTTCTTATTCAGTTCTTTCCTCTATTAAACTCTGTGGAAATGTTTCAAAACCTAAGGTTAAACAAAAATGCCACTGTGATTACATTTTAGACATATTCAGAGAGTTAAACTTTATTGCTTTGTTACAATAAATTAAGTTATTTTTATCAGAGCGCTCTCTCTGGACCAAATATGCCAGATATGCAGATCCTCCATTGTTCACGTACATTGTGTAGGTTTCTGGCTTTTTCAGAGGTTAGGCTCTTTGAAAGGTTATGTTTGGAGGTTACAAAGAATCTAATATCTTTTACAGTAACTGTTATAAACTGGGACTCATCAGACTCTTTGTGAAACATCGTTAATAATCTGCAGGGAAGAAGCGCAAAGTCAAACTTGAAATTTAAAGTGACAGTTTTAGAAATTGTGGCAGGCGCTGTGCGTGCAGCTTTACATCATGCAGCCTGTTTAAAATGGTTTGGTTGCACACAGGTGCCACTTGCAATCGCAAACAAGTCTTCACGAGCCGTTCGGCGAATCTGCCAGTCTGTGTCTGTGACATGCCCCCGCTAGATCCACTCCTGCTTTGCCATGTTCTCTGATGTTCCTGCGTCCATTATTTCACGCATTACTGGTTGTCGCTCACGTTTTGGCCAATAAACATGACAATTGCACACATCTACAAATTCAGATCACGCAGATGCAGACTATGGCCTTGTTTTCCAGCAGTTAACTGCTGGTATACAGGTTAGCTGCTGGTATATAGCTCACTGATATCTTCAAGCATTGCTTCTTCACTTTTTTTCAAAGTTTGGATCCTGTAAATTGTTGCTGTTGGTGCTTACATTAGGAGCTACCTGCTGGT
This sequence comes from Hyperolius riggenbachi, assembly GCF_040937935.1. Classification (NCBI taxonomy): domain Eukaryota; kingdom Metazoa; phylum Chordata; class Amphibia; order Anura; family Hyperoliidae; genus Hyperolius; species Hyperolius riggenbachi. Next base: position 361,565,865 of record NC_090648.1, on the reverse strand, counting down.
GTTTATTGCTTAAAATGGGTATCATGTGACCAGATATGTACGACTAATCTTTTTACAAATGACGCTCTTATTTTTTTTACTGGTATTGTGAAGAAATGCATGTAACCATACAAAAAACATAGTGTTGCAATTTCACAGACGAGTGTATAATGGATTGTATTGCATGAATCTGTTGGTATGGCAACATAATGAATAGCCTAATAGACATGTTTGCGCATTTACTTCCCCAAAAGGTGCTCTCCTGAGCCTTGGTTGCTCTGAATTCAGATAAAAATCTGAGCTTAAATCTGACTGCAGGTGTCCTGCAGCCTCTACATTGGTACCAAGTAGGAAGCATAGCAAATCTTCTCTACTAGGAAGTCCAGCTGAATTCAGAGTCCCAATAAGCTGTGAGGGTGCTGTTGGGATAAATGAATTGAGCAGGCAAAATGGAGTTTATGCTCAGAATACAGACTTGCTGCTACTTTTATGGAATACTTAAACTATGAGAGTTATAAGAAAGTGTTGTTAGAACTACACTGATGACTATAACAATAATATAATTGTATCCAATTCTTACTTTTGTTTCAGGGCAAGCTTGATCACCAGGGCACCGACTTCCCAGCCGCTCATGCCTACTGACTGTGATGGAAGAACTTGATAGTAATGTGAGGTATGTGTGTTTAGTAATATGGAGCTCATGCGTTGGCATAAGATCTCTCTTCTGCCATAGGGAATTCAGAGATCTGCTGCAGTGCTTGGACTGATCATTACTGGAAATGAGCAAGTTTCTTACAATCAACTCTTTGCACCTACTGTCCTTTTTGTAATCATTTACATTTTCCTTCATGGGTGTAATGTAGAAGAATGTATGAAAACATCGCCCTTCCTACTGTAATCACTTTGTTAGAATGGCAATTTCCATTTACCAGGGGAGCTTTATCTATAGCTAAAATGGGGA